>NC_045794.1:1754554-2016287 GCF_009873245.2 Balaenoptera musculus | reverse complement strand
GCACGGGGATAGCCCTGCGCTCAGAGAATGAAATGAGACAATAGCAGATGGCCAAGCATGCAGTACAGTGGGATTAGCACTGGCCTCTCCTTTCCAGGGCTCTCCGCTATGGTTTAAAGTAGTTTTGTGTTACAGTAAATTTCTTATCTTTATAATAAATCACTGACCTGGAAAGTGTAATTGAGCATTTGAATCTGAGCTGCATTCAGAATCTGTGTTAAAATTGTACAGCTTCTTGCTTGATTGATTATAAATGGTAATGTAGCTTGGAGTTTAATTTGCTGACGCAGACGTTATCATCTTTCCCTTGTATGCTTCTGTAACTTCTCTTTATTTCACCTTGCCTGCATCTCCAGTTTCCTAGGTTTTGGTATTTAGAGTTTAGATTTATCAGTAGCAGAAAGCTAACTGATAATTGAATTAGAAAGTTTTCCCTTTTTGTGGTCCTAGATTGGTTCTTTAAGTCTCCTGTTATTTTGTTTTCGGTAGGAAGTCAGAAAGAATAGGTTCTTTATACACTCTATTTGTTTGCTGTAGAGTCTTGACTTAAGGACATGTTAGTTTCTTCACTTTTTCCATATCATAAAATGGAAAGAATATATTTTATCATTGAAAACAATATTTACTAATTTATTCTGAGAAAATTAATATTTTAAAAATTGTGCTTTTATTTTTAATAAGGATTAATTGTAATGTTTTCTAAATATTATTTTTAAATCACAAGCCAGCTGTTAATGAAGCTAAGTTGAAAGAAGAGCAGGTCAGGCCCTAATTGGATTTTAAGTTGGAAACTTAATATACTTAGGCATTAGAATTTTCCCTTTTCTTTCTTTCTTTATTATTTTTTAATAGAACTCAGTTTAATTAAAAATTTTTTTCCTCAGTGGAAAATATGTATAGCTAAATTCTTGAAATATTTTATTGAAAAAACAATGCATAGTAAATGAAGTCTGATTGATGGTAACTTTTCTGCTGGGGAATATGCTCCATATGGATTTACTTTGCTTCATATAACTTTTTTCCCCTCACTTTTTCAAGTAAACCTTAAGGAGGGTAGATAGTTGAACTTTCAAAGTCTGGTTTAACTTCCATTTGTCAGTAGATAACTTTTTAAATGATGCTGGTATTATACAAGTGACATCTTACAATGATTGAAGAATTATTCCCTAAAAAAGGGAGGATCTTAGTTTACTTTGTTACAAAATATCTTTTCATTATGATATGTTCCTTCTCACCATCCCTCCTCTTCCAGAACACCCCTCTCCAAAAAATAAAAACAATAAAAGAAAACACAACATGCCTCGTCCCTATCTTCTGATAATCTAGAAACAATACACTTTCGATATCAGTGATTAAAACAGAAAGAGCAATAGCATTGTAAAGATAGACGGGGGAGGAAAACCTCTCGCTGCATAGTAAACTACTGCTGAAGCTTAGTGGAGTAAACAGTCATTTTATTTGTGAATCAGGAATTCAGGAAGGGCTCTCTTGCGTAGTTTGTCCCTGATTTGTTTGGTGACAGCTGGGGGTGTCTGCAGCTGGGTGACCCACTACCAGGATGGTTTCTTCATTTGCGTACATCCTGCCTGGGTATTCCTTGGCCTCTGGCTCCGTGGCTCCTGGCCAGTTAAGGGTTGCGCTAGGAGTTGGTTTGGAAGCAGCAGGGGATTCCTTTTGTCTGTACTCTTTTGGTCACAGTAGTCACAGGACCTAACTTGATTTGGTGGCGGGGGCGTCAAGGAAAATACTCCACGTCTTACTGGAGGAGTGGCAAAGCCACTTACAAAAAAGCACGTGAAGTCGGAGACATTGTTGCGGCCGTCTGTGCAAAATATCTGCTCCAGCTGAATAAAAATGTTGGATAAAGGATTGAGACCATGAGGGCGAGATTTTGTTTGTGTGGTATGGTAACAAAGCTCTCACTTTCTTTTCTTCTGTTGTCGTATGACTTTTTTGTATATTTCCATGTTCTGCTCAGTGTTTAATCTCTTATTCATAGGACTTCTACTATCATCCATTGCTGTCAACAGAAGTCGCTTCAAACCAGAAGGAATTCTAAACAGTTTTAAGTTGTTTTACCCAATTGAGGCATTATCACTGGGTATGAAAATAATTGATAGGAAAAGGGTACAGAGGAATAAGGTGTGTGGAAAGGGCAGGCTGACAGCAGAAGGTGAATTAATGCTACGTATTCAATTTGGAGATCATCATAGGTGAGCAGCACAACCGTCTAGATGAAAACTTTTGCGTATGAGTGATCTAACGTGGAAGAGACGCCATCTAGAAGCGCGTCAGACTGAGTATGTGCGTGGATGACACAGTGATTGCAAGAGAATTTTTAAGTCCATTAAGAACAGAGAAACTTGACTAAACTGTTATTTGTATTTGTGTTATTTGGGGAATAACGCCAGATAAATCTCAGTACTAGAGTAGTTTCACGCTTCGTTGATGGATATTGGGAACCTTGACTTTTTTTTTTTTTTTTTCTGTTTTCTTATTCTGTCACAGAAACTATGCTTTTTAAAGATTGACGCTTCAAATTAATAGATTATAATTTCATTCCATTTATATCAGTGTTTCTTAATGGGGAAGGGAGGGACAGTTTTGTCTCAAAAGGGGCATTGTACAAGGTCTAGAAACATTTTTTGGTTGTAAAAACCCCTGGGTGGAGGGGGCGGAGGGGGGAACCTTGACTTTTAAAGCTAGCACCATGGGGTTAATTGGATTGATGCTTTTTTTTTCCTCCCTAATTGAGATATAATTCACATACCATAAACTTTACTAATTTAAACTATATAATTCAGTTGTTTTTGGTATACTTACAAGGTTGTGCAACCATCACTTTTGTCCAGTTCCAGAACATTTTCATGACCCTAAAAAGAAACCCATACCTGTCACAACCCCTATACTCTGCATCCACTGCCTACTTTTTGTCTTTATCAATTTGCCTATGCTAGACATTTCATAGAAATGTAATCATATAATAAGTAGCTTTTTATGTCTTGCTTCTTTAATGTTTTCAAGGTTCATTATGTTGTAGCAAGTGTCAGTACTTTATTCCTTTTTATGGCTGAATAATATTCCATTGTAATGAATATAGCACATTTTTTTTTATCCCTCCATCAGTTTCTGGACGTTTGGGTGGTTTCCACTTGAATAATGATTATGTTACATCTATGTACAAGTTTTTGTATGAACATACGTTTTTCATTTCTCTTGAGTTTATATCTTGGGATGGAATTGATGTTAACTTTACCTGTAACTTTTTGAGGAACTGCCAAACTGTTTCTAAAGCGGCTGAACCATTTTACATTTCTGCCAACACTAGTTATTTTTCTTTTTCAAATAGCCATTCTAATGGGTGTGCAGTGGTATGTTGTTGTGGTTTTGACTTCTATTTCCATAATGACTAATGATGTTGAATGTCTTTTCATGTAATTGCTGGCCATCTGTGTATCTTCCTTGGAGAAATGTCTATTCAGATCCTTTGCCCATTTTTTTTTTTTAATTTTTATTTATTTATTTATCCATCCATCCATGGCCGTGTCGGGTCCTCGCCTCTGTGCGAGGGCCCGCTCCAGCTGCGGCAAGTGGGGACCACTCCTCATCACGGTGCGCGGGCCTCTCACTGTCGCGGCCTCTCCCGTTGCGGAGCACAGGCTCCAGACGCGCAGGCTCAGCAATTGTGGCTCATGGGCCCAGCCGCTCCGCGGCATGTGGGATCCTCCCAGACTGGGGCTCGAACCCGTGTCCCCTGCACTGGCAGGCAGAATCCCAACCACTCCGCCACCAGGGAAGCCCCCTTTGCCCATTTTTCAATTGAGTTATTTGTCTTTTTATTGAGTTCTAGAAAGTCTTTATTCGGGAGATTCCATCCATATCAGATAAGTGATTTGCACATATTTCTCCCATTCTCTGGGTTATCTCTTCACTGTCTTGATAGCATCCTTTGATGCACAAAAGTTTTAAATTTGATGAAGTCCAATTTATCTGTTTTTTCCTTAGTTGCTTATATGTTTTTGACATCATATCTAAGAAACCATTGCCTAATTGAAGGTCACAAAGATTTCCTCCTGTGTTTTCTTCTAAGAGTTTTATAGTTTTAGCTTTTACATTTAGGTCTTTGGTCCATTCCTAGTTAATTTTTGTATGTGGTGTAAGGTAGGGATCCAACTTCATTATTTTGCATGTGGATATCCATTTGTCCCAGCACCATTTGTTGAAAAGACTGTTCTTTTCCCACTGAATGGTCTTGGGACCATTGCTAAAAATCAGTTGTACATAGACACACATGTTCATTTCTGAACTTTAAGTTCTGTTCCATCAATTTATATGTCTGTCTGTTTCCCACATCACACTGTCTTGGTTACTGTAGCTTTGTAGTAGGTTTTGATACTGGACACTGTGAATCTTCTACCTTTGTTCCTTTTCAAGATCGTTTTGGCTTTTGGGCGTCCAAAAAAAGAAGTAACCGCCTCCCCCCAACATCAGGTCTTTCAGCTGATCAACACAGGATGTCTTTTAACTTATTTAGGTTGTTTTTAGTTTCTTTCATTGATGTTTTGTAGTTTTCAGTTTACAAGCCTTGCACTTCTTTAAATTTATTCCTAAATATTTTATTATTTTTGATGCTACTGTAAATGGAATTTTCTTTACTTCATTTTTAGATTATTTATTTTTAGTGTAAAGACATACACGTGATTTTTGTTTATTGGTCTTGGGTTTTGAAACTTGGCTAAATTGGTTTATTATCTTTAATGGTGTTTTAGTGGATTCTTTAGTATTTTCTACGTATAAGATAAAGCCATCTGCAAATAGAGGTAGCTGTACCTTTTCTTTCCAATGTGGCTGCCTTTTATTTCTTTTTCTTCCCTAATTGCCCTTCCCTAATTGTCCAGTATAATGATGAATAGAGGTGGTGAGAGTGGACATCCTTGTCTTGTTCTTTATCTTAGGGGAAAGGTTTTCATTTTTCACCTTAAGTATGATGTTAACTGGGTTTTTTACAGATGCCTTTTATCCAGTTCCTTCTAAGTTCCCTTCTATTCCTAGTTTATTGAGTGTTTTTTATCATGAAGAGGTGTTGGATTTTGTCAAATGCTTTTTCTGTAGTTATTGGGATGATCATGTGGTTTCTGTTCTTTATTAATATGGTACATTATATGGATTGATTTTTGTATGGTGAATCAATCTTGCATTCCTGGGATAAGAGTGGATGTGTTTTTAAAGAGCCTTGTATTTTTCACCTGGAGAGATGTAGAAACTTGTTCTACCACCATTATCATGGAGGCAATAGGAATGGACCTGAGAGAACATAGCCTTTGGATAAATGCTTTATTTTCAAGTGCTAGGGTATAATATAAACAAGAAGCATTCAAAGGCTTATAGTGTAATGCTTTGTACAACACAGAAGTAATTTTGACTCTTATTAAAACATCATTTCTTTGGACTTTTAAGTAGCTTCGTGAATAATTTGAGGATTTATGTGATGTGTCCATTTTCTATTAATCGTATGCCATATTAATATTCTCAGAGTCTTGCAAGCTCTAGTTTGGAGTGCCCTGACTTCTGTTTTGACTGAAAACATATTTTAAACTTGAAAAATGGTAATTAACAAGTCAATATGGAAGGGTCAGATTCCTTTTGGGACAAAGGTTGTTCTTAGTAGTCTCTCAGGAGACCTTGTAGCAGGAACTTGTCAGAGTATAAATATTACATAGATAAATATCTAGAAAGAGGCAAAGGATTTGGAAAAAAAAATGCTTGGTCAGAGTTTTGAAGCACAGTTAATATTTTCTTCTGCTTAAAACTGCTTATAACTTGGCATGAATTAACTTGCATTGCATTCTCACCTGTGGGAATGCCTGTTTGGATAGACGCCTAGGTGCCTGTCAACTCTAGTTGAGAAGTGGAAATAATTAACCTCCTGAAGAAATTATTAAATCAAACTTTGATGAAGTAGCTTTTTGTGCTCTTCCTTCTCTCTGCCATACCGATATGTACACCCTCACCAGAAAAGAGCTTCCAGCATCAGACGTGTATTTTGTCCTTTGTCTGTTTTATCTTCCTGTAATTGCCAGACCTGCTTACTTTTTTCTCCTAACACTTTTTTTTTCCTGCAGGGGTTTTTCAGATTAGAAAAATCATTCAAGTTGACCAAGGAGAATTTACTAAATTTAATAAGATTCTTGGGCTTCCATTGCATATAGGTGAGGAACTGTTGTTTGGATCTGTTCTCCCTGCATCCCAACCAGGCCAAACTCTTACACAGCAGATTTGGTAACACAGTATCTTTGTAAAACAGCTAAGCAAGCAATTTTAAGTGAAGTGGCTATTCGTTTTAGAAAATATTGTGGGTATTTGAAAAGAATGCCACTAATTAATGATTTGTAACTTTTCTCCTACCCTTTTGACAATCTGATGAAAGCTGTGGGTGCTCTTCATGTAAAAATGCACATGGCTCATTTGTGTGGACTGGGATGTCAGACACACCTTGAAGGCCATCCCTGAACTCCTGCTTCAAAATGCCCACCGTTGGTGAAACAATCAAGTTGGTACTTGATTGGTCTCTAGGTTTTACAAAGCCATAAAATTATGTATATGGTTCAAATACAGCATAAATTGAGAGCAATTACAATTTCATGTTAAATATTATTTAACTAGAAAGAGCATACATAGCTGCTGGGTATAATGGATGCTGTGATGAGTGACCCAGATCCCTGCTGAGGGTTGAAGGATGTATTCCCCCAGGTGCTGGAAGTATCCCCTGTGGAGATTGCGTTGGCTAAAGAGACCTACCTTGTACAAGGCCACATCCCTTCCCATTGGTATCCAATGATTGATCCTTGTAGGGTACAAGGGCTTGAATCCATTGCCCTGACTTGGGGCAACTCTGAAAGGTCATCGCAGATTCAGAGCTCCCCATGGGGTTGTCTGAATCCTTTGGGACTTCATGGCAGCCTAATTTCTCCCTCTGCACCATCATGCTCCCCCCCACCCCACTTCCTTTCCACTGGTATTGATCCCAAGAGCACCCTCTAATTTCTTGAACAATAAAATCTGTCTCAAGGTCTGCTTCTTGGGAAACCCAGCCTTGTCACACTAGGATTGACTTTTAGTACAAGTTAGCTTATTACTTCAGGCCATAAAAGTAGGCCTGGCTAAAATAAAAATTGAGTGAGATGAACTTGAATTTAGACTTAAAATATGTGAAGCATCCTATTGCTGTTTCCTTTGGACCTTATATTTCAAATAGGTTTTGCAAGTCTTGGTTTCTCTGGATTCATTTGTTATCTCTCAGTCTTCCTTTGGCATTGCGGAAAACCCCCCAAGTCTCTGACAGCTTGGTTTGGTCCCACAGTATGAACCTGTGGAAGGTGTGGGTTAAATAGAAACGCTCACATGTCCCACAGAAACCCCTAGAGATTTCCCATGTTGGTAAGTGCATATGTTAGGAGAATCTCTCTTATCATGATCCTAATCATATTTCTTGTAAATCCTGAGATTTCTCAGATAGGAGTTAGAAAATTATTGCTTTTGTCATTATCATTGAAATCATGTATGTCCCTTCGGAATATTTGAAAAATGTGGAAAAGGTATAACAAGGAAAATTCTATGTAAAAATAAACTTTTCCTTCAAATTGGGATAATATTGTACATTTTGATAACTTTTCTTTTTCATGTAATGTTATATAATAAAGAAGTTTGCATATCCTTAATTAATCATCAAGTATATGAACTGTAATGGTTGATAGAGCATATTTAATTTAGCTAGCCTTCTATTGTTATGTACTTGATTTTTCCCGACTTTGTTATTGGTAATAAGTAATACAAAGAATAGTGGTTCTTTGTGGGGGGATGGGCAGAAACTAAGCCTAGTGTGTCTGCTTTAGTTAGTTACTTAAAAATACTGAGTTCTTTCATCACTAAAATGTAGTGAACTATTAGATCTAAGAGTGTTCTATCTATTGTTATCGCACAGCTTCAAGGGATGCCATTCGTATAGGTGTGAATTGAGGTCCTAGGTGCAGTCTCATCATTGCCGCTGCTTCACAAGGACAGCCACCGTGGATTTATGGGTCCTCTTTTTGTTTTTTTGGGTTTTTTTGAGCAATTTTAGCATATGAATATCCGTCAAGTTTTTATATATGCCTGCCAGATATAAAAAGAAGTATTTGAGCCATTTCCTTAATTGTCTACCAAGCAGATCTTGACTAGCAGTGTGACCTTTGGTCTCACCAGCTTTTGCTTCATATTATCCAGTTATTTTAATTCAAGAGGTCCCTAGTTCCATTATCTGTACCATGAGCAAGTCTATCAAGGAACTTACTTTCCCTCCCAGCAATTAATAAAATCTAACCGGAGCAATGGACTCTGTATTTGCCTAAAGGTCATACCTATACTTCCTGTATAGTTCAATTTGAACAGTTTTTAAGATAAAATACAGAGGTACTCTGCTGAAGTTTATTACTTTGCTCCAGACGCGCAGGCTCAGTAATTGTGGCTCACGGGCCCAGTCGCTCCGCGGCATGTGGGACCCTCCCAGACCAGGGCTCGAACCCGTGTCGCCTGCATTGGCAGGCAGATTCTCAACCACTGCGCCACCAGGGAAGCCCAAGTTTATTACTTTTTAAATGTTCTCGTCTTTCCCATCATAAGAATACAGTTGTATTTTAGAATTGAAAGGAATATTAGTGGTCTTTGTCTTGTAGGTAGGTAATTAGAAAGAACAAGTAACTTGCCCAGTGGGACATAGCTAGCTATTTATTCATCACGGTAATCCGTCCATTACTTATATGATGAGAGAATAGCACAATTGGGAGGGAAACTCAACCAAAGAAGTAATTGGTTGTCAGCCAGAATCTTTGCTGGGCTTATTAAAGACACTAAACAGTCATTGAGAATATAGATATGGGAGTTTTAACAACCTAAATTGTGTTTAAAACACTGCTTAGAGTTCCACATGACTTTGTTGCTCTTGTATCCTCTAATCGTTGGAAACACATAACTGGACAAGTAAAATTTAGAGACCAGTACAGTCTGGGCAAACCCTGATCATTTTGGTAAAGTATTGTTGTGCCTTGTTAGTACATTTCACAGGCCTGCAGGATGGTAGACAGACAATTGCGTAGATCAGGGGACTTAGTGAATTTTTCCTTTTTAGATTCCATTGATTACTGTAGATCTCTTTTGTCAGCTGATTATGACCAGTTCATCCAGACTGTACTTTTACCACTGATACTGAGAGGTATTATTAACCAAGAAGGTAAAGGTCAGAGCCTTTCTGAGTAACTTGCTTTCCACAATACATTTGACACTGATGGCTGCTTAGAACAAGTGTGGAGGCGTCATCCAAAAAATTCTTTCCTTTAA
Organism: Balaenoptera musculus; assembly: GCF_009873245.2. NCBI lineage: Eukaryota > Metazoa > Chordata > Mammalia > Artiodactyla > Balaenopteridae > Balaenoptera > Balaenoptera musculus. The sequence continues at coordinate 2,006,915 of NC_045794.1, read as the reverse complement.
ATGATGTTCCAGGTAGCTAGGTGACTGCAAGGAGTATTTTGGGATTTCTTGTCCTTAGAACTACATCCTACAGGAAGTCCCTTCTACGTTTGCTCAGTGATTAGGGCCTCAGCAGCAGAGCAATCAGTTCCACTTGACTAGGAATAAATCACCCACGTTGAACCATGATAGTTTCTGACAACTGGCAATGCTGATAAAAACCAAAACAAAAGATGTTAAGAAATCTGTGCCAGTGTGGAGCTGGTGTGCAGATTTGATGGATTCACGTGCAGCATGCATTCTGCGTTAGTCTTCCTCCTCTTTCATCGGTTTTTCTCTCTTTGTAAAATAAAAATTGTACGAGAAGAAAGGCTCTGTATCATATAATAATTATTTCGATTTTCTTTCTAGCCCAGTTAACAGAGTTATACCCTAATTAGAGAGGTCATTTTAAGGAAAACGCCTTCCTTCTCTAAATAGTTATTTAGAAAGTGTTTCCTTCTTGAATTCTTCACTCTTAGTTCTTCTCTATGATTTTAGGCTGTATGTATAAACCTGATTGACCCTTCCCCTCCCTATTCATCACCAGGGACACAGATAATATAGACTAAACACCAATTCCTTCGATCTCTGCACAATTTTACTCATGCAGAAATTGAATACATGTTAATAGCTGCTTAATGATTTCTTCTTAATACAGATCGGTTATGCATAAAGTAGGAAGAGCCCATAGAATTATAAAATACATTATTTTCTGCAACAATTTTTTATGAATTTTCAATATTACTAAGTATAAGTTATTAAAGTAAAAGAAGAAAAGCTTTTTTAGCTATTGTTAAGTGCTCCTTAGTCCGTGTGTATAAATAAACTAGCCTCCTTCTACCCCTTGAAAGGCTAAACAGACTGTCTTAATACTATCATGATATTGATCCTGATATCAAGTACCTTTGGTTCTGCCCACCAGCTTTAGTGTGTTATGTTTGACTATACACGGAAGTACATGGAAGATGCTCTTCTGCATTGGCAGTGGTTTGGTACCTCCACCCTTCCTTCTTTGCTTCTGTAGGGGAGAATATTTTCATATGTGACCGTAGTAATAACATTGTGTTTATTGATAAACACTACTTAATAACAAGGAATCATTTATGGAAAGATGCTTGAGACATCTTTGTGTGATTCTTCTTCCCCCCCCCCCCGCCCCCCATCATAGAACATATTATTTATAGCACAGTGATTAAGAGTAGAATTCTGGAGCTAGATTGCCTAATAATTATAGTCTTGTGGCGGAGCTTCAATAGTTGTTATACATAGATTTCTGAAAACAGTGCCTGATACATACCACGCTCTCTGTGTTAGTGGTGCCTCTTGTCACCACTGCCGCCGCCTCCTCCACCACCCCCATCACGAGTAATTTTTTGTTGTTTTTATCATATTGCCATTTTAGGGATTCTGTGGTTTCTGTTTCTACAAAATGGAAAGTTTTTTTCTTGGGTAGATATTCTGAGCATATTTAAAGGAGTATTTTTCCACTTAGCATGATTCTGAAGCAGTCATCTTTATCATTAATAGTCGAGTATGTGCATAACTGATCCAGTTTTTCTCTTAGCTGTTGTATTCAAAGCTTTTGTAAATAGTGTATTTTAGATCCTGTGGATAATTGAACTTGGTATAGAATGGGATTTCCACTATATAGTTTATAGAAATTGCATAGTAAATACTGAAATGGTGTGATATGGGACTATTAGGGTGAACAGTTTTCACAGCCTCTATATTGGATTAGTTAAAAGAAGAGAATAATGGCAAGATTAATATGATAGCATTCATACACCCCTTGGTTAGCAACGTCTGAACCCAGAGAGCCTTGATCACAAAATCACGATTTTGAGTCTCAACCAAAGTGAGGATATATGAAAGGAGTTTTCAGTAGGATTCAGCTGCTGTCCATCATGATGCTGGGTAAACGGAAAGTGCTTTGTACACACCCATCCTCCCACACACCACACAGAGCCTCTTTTGGGTTAATGCTCTTGCAGCTGGTTTGCACATATCTGTATCTACTGCAAGTCTTCCTTGCCGATAGCAGCTTGCCCAAAGGAGACAGCTCTAGTGAGCGCTGCCCTTTCTTCACCGTGGAATGGCTATTTCTGCTCTCCAGGAATAGCCATCCTCTTCCTCCCCTCCAACTCAACAGTTTAGACAGCTGGCTAATTGGATAAGAAAGTAGCTTAGGGAGAACTTGTTAATGGGGATTTTACCTGGTTTAGCAGCTTCTGCACCTGAGTATATCAGGAAAAGTCTTTTTGTTTGTTGGTTTGTTTGTTTGTTTTTGTTTTTGCTGGCAAAGAATAATGGATCCCTTTAATAGTTGGACTACATACAAATTATACAAGTGGAATTGTTAACAGTTAACATCTTAATTATTTCTTAGATGCTTATGATGGAGGAGAAAGAAGGGTATAATCCTTATTATGCATGTAAGGGCTGTTTGTATATTAGGTGGGCTCATAAAACAAATCTCTGGTTTCTTGTATGTATAACTTGGTTGGTTCTATGAAGTTTTATTTTTTAAAAAAGGCGGTTGTACTGCTCTTTCTTGGTAAAAAAGTCTAATCAACAGAATGATGATATCTTTTTTGTGTGTGTAAGGTTTATATGTCAGCAACTAGGATGACCCGCACAGCTGGTTAAATAGGTAAACACCAGGGCATTGCCTCCTGTATGTTATGGAGTACTAGATTTTTAAGTGGCAAAATCTCTTTAGTGGTTGTGAATTTACCTAAGTATTGATCCATATGAGATTCCAATAGGAGTGTCTGATTAAACTAAAGGAAACTAATGCTTTTCATATGTGATGGTCTTTTCTCTCACAGTATGCTTTGGACTTTATCGGCATGGAAAAGACTGGAGCCAGTTGCAGTGGTTCACCTGTAGGATTCTTCCTTCGTTAAAGAGTGAAAATCCAAGCCTGACAGTACTCATGGTTCCCTATTCTGAGTTCGCTGAATCTTTTCGCTTAGCTTATTTGTTCTGCTGTGGAATTCTCAGGGACTGTAGAGAGGGACCTTTTTTTCTTCCCCTTGGAAGAGGGGAAGAAAATGTGTATAGAATGAGTAATAACAATATGGTTGGAGATTCGTGTTATAATGTATAGATAGATGAAAGAATGGAGATAAATGTATAGATAGAGAAAAGAATGGGAGATGTGTATATGTATGTATGTAGATCAGTACTTTGTTCATGTGTGATGGCATACAGACTGTGGTCATCTTATTGTCATGGGGGTAAGAGCAAGAAAGTCGTCCCAAAGCAGATAACATTTATGTTGCTTTTTGAAAGCCATGTGAAATAAACCAGCTAGTTCAAGAGTAGACGATGATATTATATTCTCCTGCTTCATTTTTCTCTGTAGGACTTATCACCATCCTACATACTATGTTCATTTCATTCATTCATTCCTTGTCTATCGTATTAGGATTAAGCTCTTTGAGGGTAGGGATTTTTGTCTGTTTGGATTAATTCTATATCCTCAACACCTAGAAAACTGCCTGGCAGCGTAGCTGAATGAAAGAATGAAGTTTGTGAGTTTTAGAATAGTTGTCTTACTTATTTTCCTTTTGCTTATTAAGAATCTCTCTCTACAGTTCCTCCATATTTTTGCTTACTATTTTTCATTGTGTGTACGGGAGTCTCCCTAGTGATAATATGCTGTTTCCACACTATTTCACAAACCCATCCCCTATTTTCCATCTCTCTTAACTCACTTAGTTTCCAAACTCTCTTACCTGAATTGATACGCTCTCCTAGCTGTTTTCATGTCTCTACGTAACTCCCCTTAGATATTGACTATCTTCTCCACAGCTATCAGAATTATCAGTCTGAAATACAGAACTGACCGGACTGTTTCTTTGCTTAAAAGTCCCTAATAGTCCCCATCTGTCTAGAGTAAAATGTGTGCTCGTTAGAATGGCACGGAAGTCCATCCATAGCTTGGATTCAGGTACATAAAGTCCCCTTCCCATCTTATAATGAAAATGGGTCTGTTCATTTTTCTTTGTGTCACTAGTGCCTGGCATGTAATAGAGAATTCACCAATAGTTTTTTGAGTAAATGAATGCGTACTAGGGTATATGAAGGAATGAATAACTATAATAATAAATTTCATTGAAAATGCTTGCTGTTGAAATAAAAGATGATATAAAAACCTAACTTGAACACTAGCATTTAAGAACAGTTATTCTGGGCTTCCCTGGTGGCGCAGTGGTTGAGAATCTGCCTGCCAATGCAGGGGACACGGGTTCGAGCCCTGGTCTGGGAAGATCCCACATGCCGCGGAGCAACTGGGCCCGTGAGCCACAACTACTGGGCCTGCGCGTCTGGAGCCTGTGCTCCACAACAAGAGAGGCCGCGACAGTGAGAGGCCCGCGACCGCGATGAAGAGTGGCCCCCGCTCGCCACAACCAAAGAAAGCCCTCACACAGAAACGAAGACCCAACACAGCCAAAAATAAATAAATAAATAGGTTTAAGAACAGTTTTTCCTTTTTACAGCTGATTTGTTTTTCTTAGCATCCAGCTGTTCAATTTGCTGTCCTCCCTCAGCATTTTTTAAAGGAATCTCTCTGGGCATTTACACTGTTGCTTTGGAAGTAATCCAGTTTCTCATGGCTTTCCTCTCTGTAGGTCTTCCCTTTATCCCCATCCCTATATGTTGGGTCTTTTCTCCCTAGCTACTTTCCTTATTTCTTTATAGAGATTTATGACTCTGCATGTATGACCATACCCATGTGTATGTCTTTTCTCTCTTCTGGCTATAAGTTCTCAGTTTAAAGCTTTGCATGAAGTTCTAAGACCCTTAGGGTTAAATTACTTCTACAGAGCACACACTGACAGCCCTGATCTACCTGTTTCCAACTTAAAATGATTTTTATTGTGACTGTTTGTATTTCTCTGAATTTCCTTTTTTTCCCCCCTTAAATGTGTGTGCACAACTCAGATTGAAAAGCTCCAAGAGCAACTTAGAGATAAGGAAAAGCAGATGAGCAGCTTGAAGGAGCGAGTCAAATCCTTGCAGGCTGACACCACCAACACTGACACCGCCTTGACTACTTTGGAGGAGGCCCTTGCCGAGAAGGTGGGTGACTGGCCCAGACTCCTCACAGACACATTTCTTCTGCCTTCTCATTAATCTGAAAGTCACTTTAGTGATGAGACTTGATAGAGGAGACAGAAGAAGTCGCTTTGGCAAAAGGGAAAAGAGCTGCCTGTACTGTTGCTGACGTACCCAGTGTAAGGGAAAGAAGATTCGTTTAGTTGTTGCCAGTTTAAGCACCTGTTGCTAGGCAGGATGGATTCCGTACTGGAGGACAGTGGCTGAAGTTTCTAAAGAATCAGCCATGTGCTCCCTGTTTACTATCTTCTTTTTATGTGTATGGTCAGCTAGAATTCGGTGATGTGGGAATGTCAGACGCTGACCATCAGGAGGCAACATTAGTTCTCTTTTACTGTGCCGCATTGGGATCTAATATATTCATGGGTTTTAGTTATTAATACAGTGTACTTGCTGTTTTTCTAGTCGTGGCCTTGCCACTTCATTTTGCCTTCATGAGCAAACCTAGTTTTTACAGGAATGGTTGACTAAATAAAGAAGTGGCCCAACATGACAAGTGTTAATGTCTTGGAGGAGGTTTAAGGACTCTTGGTGGGGCATTTTAATTGGATTCTTCTTCTTATTTTTTCTTTAAGGGATAGGGTTACTGTTCCTTAAGCCTCTTGGACTCAGAATGTTTCAGGCTTCCTGCCCAGGGATCAAGGCTTGATCCCCGAATATATTCAGAAATAATACCCATAAATGTACTTAAATTGCTTCAACTTTCAAACTTCCTGAGTATCTGTTGACAGAAGTTTTAATGGTTTCTCTTTTCTTTATCCTTCTTTATGCTTTAAGCTCAACAAATCATAATCTCTCCAACCTCCTCCTGTTTGCTGTGTGAGTTGTGAGTTGTTTCCATTGCTTTGTAGGCAACATGTGAATTATATATAGAAAAGAAATATTTGCTACTTATTGTCCTTAGGGTATATGTATAAGTTTTTTGTTGCTTGGGATTTGAATAAATGAGATTATTCCAAAAGAATACTCTAGGGACATCTAATACTAATTAAGGTTATAGGAAAAGAAACCTAGGGGAATCAAAAGAACAAAACCAGATGTATGTTAGGGCAAGATAGGTTGGAAGGTTGAATTCTTTACAAGGTCAATTATTAACGACCTATCACTGTCTTTTGAATGGAGGATGGAAGGGTGAAATTTTATCAGCTAGAAGCTGAATTGCAGTCATATGATAGAAGTATGAAAGGAATTTTCTCATGTATTGATGTGCTCTCTTATCAGGAGCGGACAATCGAACGCTTAAAGGACCAGCGGGACCGAGATGAGCAAGAAAAGCAGGAGGAAATTGATAACTACAAAAAAGATCTTAAAGACCTGAAAGAAAAAGTCAGCCTGTTGCAAGGCGACCTCTCAGAGAAAGAGGTCAAGATCACCAAAATGGAATTATTTGGTTTGCTTAGCCAGTGCATTGTGTGTATATGTTGTTGGTGTTTACATAATGCGTATAAAAAAAGGGTCTGTTGGAAGATTTAAAGAATCTTCTTATAGCAGGGATTATTTCAGGAAGCTTTGCAGAGATATAGTAGATGGAATCATTTCTTTCCTAAGTCTTACCTCTTACCTCTTGCAACTGTTATGAGTTGGCTTCTTACTTGCTAATGACGTTTTACAGATCCTAAAATAACAGTATTTCTCCAGTTACATTTGGAGAAATATTGTGCTAATGGTGAGAAAGCTGATAGACGAACGGCATATGCACAAGGAGGACAGTTTATTTACATCAGCTCTTAACGATCACCTCAACATTGGCAGAGAAATCTTAAATGATTGTTGACCAATTAGGTGACTTAATAGACTTTGATTTTACTTTTGAAGAATCTTGTCGATGTCACCTAAATAGCAGAAATGCCTAATGCCTTGTGATCAGATAATAATGAGCTTTAGGGACATTCTCAGGGTTTTCTTTCTAATATCTTTAGGAAAATTCATGGGAATTTGTGTTTCTAATAGAATGTTTCTTCCAAAATTAGAAGAGAAGAAAAAAGTCAGTGTAGCTACTAAGGTTGACTGCTTACACTCACAAAGCTTGATCTACTTCCATTTATTTTGTGGGAATGGATATGTATTGGTAGAGCTCTTTAAGTCACTATTCAGTTGGTATTTCTTGGGAATTCATTCTGTTTTAGTTAGAACTTGAAAGCCAGAGCTAATGTTGTTGTTCTGTATTTCATGTTCTTGAAGTGGAAATATGTCAGTATATGCTAATGGAAAGAAACTACAAACCACCAGGAAAATAAATTTAAGAATTTAAATCTCCATTTTGTTAATAAATAGTATTTATTCTAGATGTATGTTGCTTCTTTTAGGCTTCACTCTTGGATCTGAAAGAGCATGCTTCTTCCCTGGCTTCCGCAGGATTGAAAAAGGACTCACGGCTTAAGACACTAGAAATTGCTTTGGAGCAGAAGAAGGAAGAGTGTCTGAAGATGGACTCGCAGTTGAAAAAGGTTAAAGAAAACTTTTCCAATTTCTTGCTTTGCTTTATTTATTTTTTTTAAGTTTCTGCTTTATAACAAAGTGAATCAGCTATACATAAACATATATCCCCATATCTCCTCCCTCTTGCATCTCCCTCCCATCCTCCCTATCCCACCCCTCTAGGTGGTCACAAAGCACCGAGCTGATCTCCCTGTGCTATGCGGCTGCTTCCCACTAGCTATCTGTTTTACATTTGGTAGTGTATATATGTCCATGCCACTCTCTCACTTCGTCCCAGCTTACCCTTCCCCCTCCCCGTGTCCTCAAGTCCATTCTCTACATCTGCGTCTTTATTCCTGTCCTGCCCCTAGGTTCTTCATAACTTTTTTTTTTTTTTAGATTCCGTATATATGTGTTAGCATACGATATTTGTTTTTCTCTTTCTGACTTACTTCACTCTGTATGACAGACTCTAGGTCCATCCACCTCACTACAAATAACTCAATGTCATTTCTTTTTATGGCTGAGTAATATTCTATTGTATATATGTGCAACATCTTCTTTATCCATTCATCTGTTGATGGACACTTAGGTTGCTTCCATGTCCTGGCTATTGTAAATAGAGCTGTAATGAACATTGTGGTACATGACTCTTTTTGAATTATGGTTTTCTCAGGGTATGTGCCCAGTAGTGGGATTGCTGGGTTGTATGGTAGTTCTATTTATAGTTTCTTAAGGAACCTCCCTACTGCTCTCCATAGTGGTTGTATCAATTTACATTCCCACCAACAGTGCAAGAGGGTTCCCTTTTCTCCACACCCTCTCCAGCATTTATTGTTTGTAGATTTTTTGATAATGGCCATTCTGACTGGTGTGAGGTGATACCTCATTGTAGTTTGGATTTGCATTTCTCTAATGATTAGTGATGTTGAGCATCCTTTCATGTGTTTGTTGGCAATCTGTATATCTTCTTTGGAGAAATGTCTGTTTAGGTCTTCTGCCCATTTTTGGATTGGGTTGTTTGTTTTTTGATATTGAACTGCATGAGCTGCTTGTATATTTTGGAGTTTAATCCTTTGTCAGTTGCTTCATTTGCAAATATTTTCTCCCATTCTGAGGGTTGTCTTCTCATCTTGTTTATGGTTTCCTTTGCTGTGCAAAAGCTTCTAAGTTTCTAGGTCCCATTTGTTTATTTTTGTTTTTATTTCCATTTCTCTAGGAGGTGGGTCAAAAAGGATCTTGCTGCGATTTATGTCATAGAGTGTTCTGCCTCTGTTTTCCTCTAAGAGTTTGATAGTGTCTGGCCTTACATTTAGGTCTTTAACCCATTTTGAGTCTATTTTTGTGTATGGTGTTAGGGAGTGTTCTGCTTTCATTCTTTTACATGTAGCTGTCCAGTTTTCCCAGCACCATTTATTGAAGAGGCTGTCTTTTCTCCATTGTATATCCTTGCCTCCTTTATCAAGAATAAGGTGACCATATGTGAGTGGGTTTATCTCTGGGCTTTTTACCCTGTTCCATTGATCTGTATTTCTGTTTTTGTGCCAGTCCCATACTGTCTTGGTGACTGTTCTTGCTTTGCTTTAAATAACAGCACAGTAGAAAACTCTATAGTGTCCATATGGAATAACTTACCAGTGGAGTAATAATCTCCTAAAATTCAAAATACCATTTATACCTTGATTAATTCTCTTGGCATTCTTATCCTATTCTACTTTACTCCTGAGAGTCCCCAAACTCTTAGAAAATTGGCAATTCAGAGTAAGATTAAAATATGCAGCTCCTTTATAGATGAAATGTAAGACCACAATGTAAAAATCTCAGTTATCTGATATTTTTCTTCTATTAGCATTAGGCTTCCTGGAAAGAGATAATTTAACAGTGATAGTCACCCATACTGGTGAATATTAGAATTTGGTACAGGTATTTACTATCCATTTCATTGATTTACACCTCTCTAATATTTATATGGCAGTTTGTGGTTTTCAAAGCACTTTCATACTTATTATCTCTGAGTTACCAACTCTGATTAACTGGGTCCAGTTCATGTGATTACTGATGAGAAGGGGGCCCAGCCTAGTCTTGAGACTTGGTGGTGTTCTTTTGACATATATTGGGTGTGTTCAGCATGAACACCTTGTGATGAATCATTATTTAGGGTATGCCAGAAATGAAGTCATATTCTTAAGCTAAGGAAAGGAAGAAAATCCAGTAGCTTAAAGTTACTTTTGAATAAGTAGGAAAATACTTTTTTTGAGATTAACTAATTCAGATTTGGTAATTGACTTTTTTCCCCCTCACTAAAGAAGTGGAGGTAATTTTCTATTTAATACTGGAATATTGAAGGTAAGACTGTTAGATGTATTTAGGATTATGAAACTGAGCAGTAACTGTCAAGAGTAATAAATGTTATTCACTAATATTCCAAACTCGCCTATTTATGGCAATCCCACATTTTCTCTTCGTTTATTTTTAATCTCCTTGTTATGATACTTCTATAGCTGGCCATTTTTATGATCTCTTAAACTTTGTGTTTAGGTTCATGAGAAAAAATAAAGTTCTCTTTGGGTAGAGGACTTGGTGGCTTCCCCCTACTCTGATTTATTACTTGTTTTTCTGCTAATTGCCATTTAACTTTTCGTATTTTCCCTTCTTTCATTCTGGACAACTGTAACTTTTCATTTTAATTAATTAGTGATGTTTTCCTATTACACTGCTCCCACAACGCCCTCCTCCAACCTAAATATAGGTTGCTCTAGAGTTTGCAATATACATTTTCACTCTTTTCTTTTTCCTCAGCTTTTTCAATGCCAAAAATTGTAGATATTTAAGGTGTACAACATGATGCTTTCATCTATGTATGCATTGTGAAATGGTTACCACAGTCAAGCTAATTAACACATTCATCAACCTTAAATAGTTACCTTTTTTCGTGTGTGTGGTGAGAACACTTTTTAAAAATTGTAGTATAATTGACATATAACATTTTATTAGTTTCTGGTGTACAGCATAACAACTCAATATTTGTATATATTGCAGCATCATCACCACAGTAAATCTATTGAACATCCATCAGTATACATAGTTATAAATTTTTTTTCTTGTGATGAGAACTTTTAAGATTTATTCTCTTAGCAACTTTGACATATGCAGCACATATTTATAGTCACCATGCTGTACATCACATCCCCAGGACTTACTGTTTTGTAACTGGAAATGTGTACCTTCTGGTCACCTTCACCCATGTCGCCCACCTCTGACTCCCCACTTCTGGCAGGCTACCGGTCTTTTCTGTGAGCTTGGTCTTTTTGTTTTTGTTTTAGATTCCATATGTAAGTGCAATCATAATGACATTTATCTACTCTGTCTGACTTATCTCACTTAGCACGTTCTCAAGGTCCATCCATATTGTGGCCAATGAAAAGACTTTCCCCCTTTTTTATGGCTGAGTAATATTCCTGTGTGTGTATACATACATACATACGTACATACCACATTTTCTTATCTATTCATCCACTGATGGACACTTAGGTTGTTGAGAACACTTTTTAAGATGTATTCTCTTAGCAGATTTCAAGTATGCAACACAACATTGTTAACTAGAGTCAATATCCTATACGTTAGATCCCCAGGACTTATTCATCGTATAACTGGAAGTTTGTACACTTTGACCAACATCTTCCCATTTCCCCACCCCCAGCCCCTGGCAACCACCCTTCTACCCTCTGCTTTTCTGAGTTCACCTTTTTCAGATTCCACATTATAAGCAAGATCTTACATGTTTTTAATATGTGGCATTTCCTTCTCATTCTTCTTTGGAGTGTCCATTTTTCTGCTTACATTGCCCCTCTACTCTTGGGTGTTGTCTCCTTTTCCCCTTAGCGCCTTTAACTATTTTTTAAAAATATTTATTTATTTTATTTATTTATTTTTTTGTCTGTGTTGGGTCTTAGTTGTGGCATGCGGGATCTTCATTGTGATGCGCGGGCTCTCTAGTTGTGGCGCACGGGCTCCAGAGCGCATGGGCTCTGTCGTTTGTGGGATGCAGCCTCTCTAGTTGAGGCGTGGGGGCTCCGTAGTGGCGGCGCGCGGGCTTAGTTGCCCTGCGGCATGTGGGATCTTAGTTCTGTGACCGGGGATCAAACCCGTGTCCCCCGCACTGGAAGACGGATTCTTAACCGCTGGACCACCAGGGAAGTCCTGTGCCTTTAGCTATTTATCATAGTTACTTTAAATTCCCTGTCTGGTAATTCCAACATCTGTGTCAAATATATGAGTCTTATTTTTTACTAGCAGGGGCTAGAGTGGGAGAAATGCCCTTTCCCCAGGTAGGACAAAGCTCTGTTAAAATTTTTACTCCTGAGGGTCTGTCTTTGGATAGAGTACACTTTGGGCATATTTCACAATTGTTACTCTTCCCCTCCTGCAGCCAGAACCACAAGGGGATTTTTGTTGGCTCTTCACTGTGAGACCCTGGTGTGGTTCCTGGATTAAAGCCCATGAAAGTATGGGCCCCCCTAAAACCGCCGGCCCTGGGACTTTCCTCACTCGTTTGCTTGTACGTCCACACTCAGCCCCCAGCAGTTCCTTAAACTTACCACTTGAGTGTTTCTGCTCACAGCTTCTGCTCCAGGTGAGCAGATCTCAGCTTCAGCTCTGTGGGTTTGCCAGTGTCTCTTGATGTTGGAGGGGTAATTTTTCCTGTGACCTCAGTTCTCTGATAGGTCCTAGAAAACTCATTGATTTTCTGTTCTTCAACTTTTTCTTGTAAAAATAGTAGTGATGACTTCTGAGTTTTTTACATGTTGGAACTGAAATTCCAGTAGCTTCCCGTATGGAACAGGCCTACTCATTCTTGTTTTATGAAGGTATTTGTATGAATTTTGCTGTTTAGAATAAAATCTAAAATAATAATATAATAAAAACAATATATTAATTATATTTGGGAATCAGCTTTAGTTTTATTCATTAACACATAACTGTTTATGGAATCAGTAAGTTAACCTATGCCCAGGAATTTGAAAGTAGATCACAGAGATCTTAATTAACAATATACCTGTCTTATACAGCTTTTTCAGTTCTGCTAGATGTTGAATGAATTTGACTATTTTATCATGTCTGTTTCTAAACTTAATTTATATTGGAAATTGCCTTATTGAAAATAAAAAACCCTTTGACTTTAAAAAAATGTCTTAAAATAAATGAGAGCATATTTCCTAATGTAAGATTGAGATAAGAGTCTAGTAATAAAATGTAAGACCCAGAATAATTGTTAAAAATCATATTTCAGATTTTATCCCATTCTAGTAGATAAGTGCTTCCCTAGCATTATTACATTTTAAAAGCAGGGCAGTGAAGTAAGTCAGACAGAGAAAGACAAATACTGTATGATCTCACTTATATGTGGAATGTAAAAACCAAAAACCAACCAAAAACTGAACTCATAGATACAGAGACCAGATTGGTAGTTGTCAGAAATGGAGGGCTGTGTGTGTGTGTGTGTGTGTGTGTGTTTGTATAATGGGTGGAGGTGGTCAAAAGGTACAAACTTCCAGTTATAAAAAAAAAAAATGTAACTGTGTAGTGATATTTTGTCTATGTAATATTTAAGCAGAGAAGAACCTTATAAATTGAAGACTAGCTATTAGATGTTTGATAATCCCCTGTTGAAATTGGAGTATAGGTGGCTTTTGGGGACATGGTTTGCCCACTGCCACTGTATGTATATCTGATAGAATTTGGACATTTTCTTTGTAGGCACACGAGGCAGCATCGGAAGCCAGAGCCAGTCCAGAGATGAGTGATCGAATACAGCAATTGGAGAGAGAGATTGCCAGGTACAAAGATGACTCTAGCAAGGCCCAGGCAGAAGTTGACCGCCTCTTGGAAATCTTGAAGGAGGTGGAAAATGAGAAGAATGACAAAGATAAGAAGATTGCTGAGTTGGAAAGGTAAGGAAAGGGAAGCTGAAGAGGCACTCTCTATGTTAGAGAGGTTGAAGGATGGTTTTAAAACTATGTACTTTTCGGGACATATTTTTCCAATATATCTGCCTCTCTGAATTTACTTTATTACCTACTTTTTATTCTAAGTCAGTGTAACCTCACTGTTGCAGTCTCTGAATGGCAACACGGAGTGGGAATAGATTGGGAAGCTATGGACTTCAGCATCATTGATTGGAAAGAGAAAGTATTCATTGATTAAGAAGTTGAAGTTTTCTACTGGCTAATCAAGAGAGTGCAGATAGCCACTTGCTCTCTCATTATTTATTTATCTGTTTAAGGAACAAATGAACCTCAAGTTTAAGGAGTTAAAATTTTTAATTGGTTTAGACCTTTTATGTTGAGCCGTTGCTCTTTTGGGCTGTGAATTTTTAGACTCTGTATTGTGGAGAAGCAAGCTATTACATTGGTACCTCGGTCAAATTTAGAAGGAGGGACATTTTGAGGACAAGTTAGGAGACTTGGATGTGATTTTTTATTGAGCTCTGACTTTGACTTCTTCAGAATGAGCTTTGTTTAAACAGAACCAGCCAGATAGCTCTCTTGGAATTTTCTTTGCCTTTTTTTCTTGTTAGGGTATTTTGTACTAAAGATAAAGCGTATGCCTCTTGGCCTCTTCCTTTACACCATGTATTTAACATAAATTCACAAGTGCATAGAAATAGTTCTTCCAGTAGAACTGCATTAATCACTGTATTCTGAACAGTCAGAGAGACTGGCAGTGACAGAATGAAGTCATTAATCCGTGTGACTCCTTTGAGCCTGATTCTTAGAAGAATTTTATTTTCATGCTCTTGAATGTTGGGAAGTAGTAGACTACTTTCATAAGTTGTTTACTAAGTTTTAAATTTTTAGGATATTGGGAGACTTGATATTTTCCCCTAGAAGTAACTTTTTCCTCTTGTTCTGTACCCATAGAATTTTGATTTTCAAAAAACTAAAAGGATAAAGTCCAACCCTCACAATTCTTCTTCACTAAGTTGAAAGTGTGAATGAATGAGCTGATCACCTACTCATTTGTTTCCTCTTATTTTGATATTAACTCTATTCGTGTTTTCTGGTCTGGTTCTGGATAAGATGGGTGGATAAAGTTCTTTAAGTCAGAATTAACAAATTATCAGAGTCTCAAGATTAGATTATGTATGTTTTTTGTACGTCTTCCCTGTTTGCACTGCATCTTTACCCCCAGCACACATGCACGTGCACACACACACACACACACACACTCTCTCGTTACATACTTACATAAGTACATGCCTTTCTTTGCTTTTGTGTCACCCTGAAATCAACAGCAGTACTTCATAGATGTAATTTATTTTTATTTTATTTATTTATTTATTTATTTTTTGAAATCAGACCTTTATTCAGATCTTAATTTCATAGATTTTAAAATACGATACTTCTGGGCTTCCCTGGTGGCGCAGTGGTTGAGAATCCGCCTGCCAATGCAGGGGACACAGGTTCGAGCCCTGGTCTGGGAACATCCCACATGCCGCGGAGCGGCTGGGCCCGTGAGCCACAATTGCTGAGCCTGCGCGTCTGGAGCCTGTGCTCCGCAACAAGAGAGGCCGCGATAGCGAGAGGCCCGCGCACCGCGATGAAGAGTGGCCCCCGCTTGCCACAACTGGAGAAAGCCCTCGCACAGAAACGAAGACCCAACACAGCCATAAATAAAATAAATAAATAGAAAATAAAATAAAACAAAATAAAATAAAATAAAATACGATACTTCTGATGGATTAGTGACTTCCCACTAAATGTATTTCAGTCTTTCAGAAAAGAAATTTCTTGATAAAGTTTTATTTTTCAGTTTGATTTTTTTGTGTTAGAACTCTGCATTGAAATTATTGCTTGCTATTCCAGATACCTTGCTTGAAAAATGTTTCAATTCATTTTTGGACCCAGTACTGATTTTGGGAGATGGACGTGATTTGAACGAGAGTAAGAAATAGAATTAAATCTATATTTGATATCCAAAGCACACCAGATAGCTTTTATTAGCCACTATATTTCTCACATTTTGGGAAAGAGTTGTAAATGATCTGTTCTTTCCACAGAATATTACTTATAAATTTGAACAAGTACTATAGAATTTTGTCCTCTGGTCCTGTAACATTGTAATCTTATTTTAAGATTCGACACACAGTTTCCTGGCTACCAAGAAAAGAAACAGTTTTAAAAACTCAATTGCTACTGGCTTTGTAGTTTGTTATTGAGCAGCATAGTTTAAGAGGGGAACAAAAGATGATTGGAATTATTTTATGCCTTTTCTTCCCAGAGTTTTAGTACTGAGCTGCGTGTGCGTGGCTGCTGTGTTTCTTACTAACCGTTTGCTTCTTATGTTGCTATTCCACTATTTCCTGGGTGTGGGTGTCTGGCTCCCTGTCATTCATCATCTGAGTTTCTTCACCTTTCTTTTGGCTTGTCTTATCCTGGTCCTATTCCATTGGGGTTTTGGTCTCTGTGTCTGTCTGTGTTCATATCCCTCTTGGCCATGCTGTTTCTCAGAAAGCCAGCCTCCCGCACTTTGTACCTTCCACGCCACATTTCTGTCCCTGCACCGTCGGGGGGGTTTGTTTGGGACTTCCTGGGAAAGTGAGTGTTAAGTAAGGCTACAGTTCTGTACTGGAGGAGTTGCTGCTGCCACTCTTGCTGCTGCTGGGGCTTGCTGGGGGTTTTGCTTGATCAGAATTAAAGACCAGCCGGTTATATATCCAGTTGAACAGTACCTCTTAGGTCCATTGCTTGTGGATAAAGTATGTGTTCTCTCTGCTAAGATTCTGATATTGTTGGATATAATTGTCTTATTCTTGGTTTCTAGCCCATCTTTTATGTGGTGGTTCTTTTGCTGGAGTGCCCTTTAAGTAGTAGCCTCTCAGGCGATGCAGCTGTAGTGCCACACCCTGATTCAGGAAGTAGCATGCATTTTTACTGGGTGTTCAGCCACCTTCTAAGTGCAAAAATGACAGCAGAATGTTATCATTGGGCTAAAGAAAATTCTTATTATTCTTTTAAAATTTCCTAGTACTTATGTAAGATTCTCCAATATTAATAGGTTTAGACTAAATCATGAAGAATTCCCAGACTTATTCTTTGTGGTCTTGAGAAAAACAAATAGTCCCTTACACTGCTCTTACAGAACAATAGTAGTTCCTGTCAGATGATTTAGTGTTGTACCAGTGTCTTGAGCTACTGCAATTTTAAAACGAGGATTATGTAGGCCTACCCATACAGCTGCAAATACAAAATATTTTTCCCAATTAAATCGAAGAAGTACTATTTCTAAATTTATATTCCGTACTGTGGTGTGTATCAGTTGGAGTTCAACCAGAGAGGCAGAACCAGTAGGAGAGATACATACATATATTTATATATATATGATACATATATATCAGTTTTATTACAAGGAATTGTCTTGCATGGTTGTCAGCAGCTGGCTAAGCGAGTCTGAAATGTGTATGGGAAAGCTGTCAGGAGGAGATCACCTGCAGGATAGAACTCCCGTGGGCATGGGCCAGAACGGTGGTCCGCAGGCAAAATTTCTTTTCTTTCCTTGGGAAACCTGCTTTTAGGGCCTTCCAAAGAATTGAGATATGCCCACTTCGATTATCTGGGATAGTAATCTCCTTTACTTAAATGGATTGTAGGCTTTACTTATATCCGCAAAATACCTTCATAGCAACATGTAGATTAGTGTTGGATTAAGTTAACTGGGTGCTGTAGCCTACCCAGGTGGACACTTGAAGAAAGTCATCACCTGGTGGTTCTGGCTAGTCTCCACAGATGATTTTAAGGGAGAAAATAATAGTAAAAACAAACCTAAAGATTGACATGTTATGTAAGTAGATTGATTTCGATTAGCATGAGGAACCCAAAATGTAAATTGAATATTTCTCTTCTCAAGTGAGCATATTATGGTTTCTATTTAGATGCACGATGAATAGCCTTTTCTTTGGCATAATGTTTAAAATGTTTAGTAATGTAGGCTGATGAAATTCTGATAGTAGTATCTTTTCAGACTCCTGAAAGAATTGCTTGTTGTCTGCTCTTTCACTCATGTCCCTTTAGCTAAATACCCATGCCATGGCAGTATACTGGGAGCATTATCCCCCGTGCATAATTTTGCTTCTGTATTTGCTTTATTACCTTTTTTTTCTGATACAGAAGCACTAATGAATCTGCAGAGTTTGGTGTTTGCACTAGAAATCCTCAATTTACTCTAATGTGAGGTTTATTTAAATTACATTCAGCATCCCACTTAGAAACTTTTATGTTTGGAGAATGACACCCATCTTCTGATTTTTCACATAATTTAGGTATCAAGGATTGCCTTTGGTTTATGAAAGTTAGGAATTTTCAGTGATGTAAAGAATAATAGAATATTATTGTGTAACTTAAATAATTTATAAGAAATTTGGATTTAACTGTATTTCCTGACTTGTGGGAATATAAAAACTGGAACTTTAATGGATGTAGATTTCATTTGGGGTTGTGTTTTGAAATTTATAAGAGGGATTAAAAGATGAGAAGAAAGGACATGTTTTCTTAGACATGTTTAATCTTTGAAAACCCTAAAGTTCTTTTTATTCCTTATTCCTTTTACCTGGTTACTCTCCCTTTAAATATGCATCTCTAAAAACACTACTGTTAGTAAGATTTGTAGTTATCAAGCTCTTGAGAATAATAGCCAATCTGTGAGTTTAGTTTTTCTCTCCGTAACTCACTCTCCTCTTTGCCACAAAGTATACCCTTTCCTTCTTCATTAATGAATGAATGAATTTTTCTACTTATGAAGGCTCTTATTTGCTGGTCACTGTTCTGGGCTCTGGGGACACAACAGGGAACAAAGCAAACAAAATCTCTGCCTTCAAGGAGTTTATCATCTAGCCTCAGAAGACGAAAGCTCCAGCAAGGAGCGGACTTTTCCTCTGTAGGCAATGCTGGCAGAGGCGTTCTTCCACAGCTTGCCGGTACCTAGAAATTTCAGTGAGGAGGTTTCCATTTGCGGTCTGGTTGAGCTCTCCTGGGAAGTAATACTTAACATACTCAATTAATGTGTGCCCCAGGATACAGAATTATTACGGAAAAGGGGCTTACTTGTTGAACTTCAGACTCTTAAGTCTGGTCTTCTAATTTTTGTGACCAGTATTAAATGATAATGGCTTGAGAGGTTGTTTGGATAGAAGGCTAGCAGGTTGTTTTGGATCCTAGGCTCCTAATTTTAGGTCTTAGAACTGTAGCGTAGATGGAGATGTAAAATGGAGAGGGAAAGCCAGGATAGTGTGCTGCTACTGGTACTATTCTGACAAAGGCAAGAGAACCAGGAATCAGTGTTGTTATTTACACACACACACACACACACACACACACACATATACACACACATATGTATAGGTACATAAGCACATTTTGGGGCCAGTCTCGTAAGTAGATTTATATTAGGTTTTTATTAGGAGGAAACTTAGTTTTTCTGCTTTGTGATGGTTGCTTTCATTTTCTTTGCTAACTGTCTTTTCCAGACCTCATCTAGAACTATTAGTTCTAGGCTTTTACATCATGATTAAACTTAAATTTTGTGGACTAGCAAGAAAACTTAACCTGTGTTTATAATGTTTCCAAGGGAACTACATTCTGGTTTATAAACAACTGGCTCTATTAAAAAAACTGGTATATGATGTATTCATAAGATTTGGAGCTGCTTGATTTTTTTTTTTAAAGCAAGGGTGTTCCCAGTTTGCTCAGAATTCAGGCTCAAGGTAGTTAGCCCCTGAATTAACTGTCTAAATTGCTACAGCAGTAACTGTTAACCTCATTTTGGTAAGTGAGAGGAATCTATACTTCTGTAGTTCAAGATCAACATAATGAACTGAGCTTGAACACAAAGAATGGGGTCGTTTTCCCATCATGCCGGGAGTGAGATTTAGTCTGTGGTGTTATTTGCACGCGTGCATGTGTAAGAGAAAGTACTTCTCTGGTGGTATTTGGAGAATTTAGGGAAGATAGTTGCTAGGCTTAAATCCTCATGGCTCGAGGATATGACCTTTTAAGTTTTTTTATTTGCTTTTAAAGCTTACTAGTACCTGAAATTTTATGTAATGAAAATGGAGTTATTTTTATTTTTTATAAATCTTTCAAAATGTGTTGGCAAACTTAGAGTTTACAAGATATTTCCAACTTTTGGTCTGATATTAGTAGATTTAACTCTTTGTTTTCTTTAAAACTGGGCTTTAGAATTAGGAGATGAATGCTTTTTTGTTATCTGCTTTTTCTGAGTATTTTCTCTTTGACTAAAATTTTCTTTCCCCTTATTCATTTGTGGGGATTTGACCCCTTTTAATTGTTATCTTTTTTTGGGGAAAAAAAAAACTTTACTGACCTCTCTTAGGTAGTAATGTCTCTTTCCTTTTTTTTTTTTTTTTTGTGTGTGTGTGCTTTTGTTATAGTATCTATCACATTCTGTCCCAGGACTGTACATTGTTGTGGGCCCAATAATACATACATTAAAACATAGAGACACAGCTCCTTTCTCATTTTACTGTCTAATCATCCCACATTTCTTCACTTTTATCTTTCCATCCCCCGCACATTCAGACCGTTGATCAAACAGATGGAGATTTAATAGTCCCTTATACCCTTGTTTGTTATAGTGAATATATTTTTATATTTGTTTCTTCTATATGTTTGTAATATGTTTACCATTGCCCATATACTTTTCTTTCTGTAAAAATATAAGTAAACGCATATGCATTAAATATTCTTATTTAATATAATTCAGTAGGATTACTTTTCTATCTGCAGGTTAAACAAAAGTATAGATAACCTCTCTCCTCTTCTGTCACAGTGAAATACCAATTCTAACTTGTATTTTTACATTTTAACATCACTGAAACTGGGATACGTGAATAAATAATGGCGTGATTTAATTGGTATATATTTTTTTATTTCTTGGTAATACATAAAGTAATGGCACATCTTCTTCCTTTGGTGAATTGATATTGAAGATGTGCGCAAAGAGAGTGAATAAAATTATTTCAGTGGCTGGGGGTGGAAGGAAGTATTTCCAAATTAACGTTATCTTCTCATGTATTCCATTTTAAATGTGTGTAACCAGACGAATATGTTTACTATTATCATTAGATATTTGACTGTTTTAACTGCATCCTGAAAGTTTATTTGCTTAGGTTGACCTAAAATTTTTGTTGACATTTTCATTTGGAAAGTGGGTTTTATGTTTGTGATTTTATATTGGTATCACAGTATATTCAGGCATCTATGGCACAGTATAACCTGAGAATATAAACCTACATATTTACTCGTCATATTTGTAAATATTTTTTCTGTGAAGAAATCCCGAATTGATCATTCAGCTTAATGTCTTCAGAAATCTCCCATAGGGAAATTAATATTAAGCTGTATATAGATTTGGCGTAGACTAGTATACGATTCATGAGGAAAATGGTTCCTTAAAGCATTTCCTTACTTTTAAATTTATAGTCATGTATCTTTGATCCACGAAGGACAGTTGTTGGTGAATGTGGTCTTGACGTAGCTGGAATAGAGGAGAAATGAGTGTGGTGATTGTGTGTGCTTTCTTGAGGGAGAATGGGTTGTGTTTAAAAAAGCGAAAAGAAAAAGGGAAAACGAGATGCTGCGAGTGTTGTAACGGAAGGCGACTGGTTCTTTATCAGATCCTGCTGGCTTCAGCTTGCTTTCTGGGGGGGGCGGGGGGGCCGCTTGTTTCTTCCTTCTTCCTCCTAGATGAATTTCACTGATTTCATTTAAAAGAAGAATAAATCACACCGCTTTACATAGTCAGTTCTATTAGGCCATCTTCCTAAAGTTTCTTGTGGGCACAGCACCTTATAATTTATTACAGTCTTGATAGAAATTTTGATGGTTACCTCAAGTTTTTACTTGACACTGGAAACATTAGAATTATATATAGTTATTCTATATGCAGATTTTTTTTCTCCTAAATTTATTTCCCAAGAGCTAAAGTTTGATGCCAAAGTGAAATATGACTCCTGAACTGTAAAATAGTTAAAAAGATCCTTAAGGTTGCTCACTCTCGACAGGAATAAGCTTAATTTTTCTTTTTTTCAGGGATTTTCTCGTGTCTCATATAAAACTTTGCATCTATATGAGATTTCAGTGAGTGTCATCATTGATCTAAAATTATTCTAACGTAATGTGTCATAACCAACAAAAATAAAAAAGATCATTGGGAACAGTCATTTAGATAAATGATTGGCCTCTCTTTGACTTTGAACATTGTCTGCATTCTACACTGTTTGCCAAATGCCAAAGATCCGTGGATTTTTGTAGATCCCTTCAGGAGTCTGTAAGCATCATAGGACATATAAAGTATGTCCAGGAGGTGTGTCAGCAGACCTACATTCCTCTCACGGATCCACCACGTATTTGCTGTGTGGTTGTGAGGAGTTTTGTTTGTCATTTTGTTTCTCTGTTTTTCATCTATTTATCTTATGTGATGGCGATCATAAATCTTGTTATCCTTGCCTTTCATTATTCTGACAATGAGTTTTAAAAAACTCTCGTTTTAGTACTGAAATATTAGAAAACATTAAAGTGCAAGTTGAAATGGTGCTTGCATTCAAGAAATAAACTTCTTGTTTTAGATTCTTAAAGTAAAATTTAGATCCTGAAGGGGAGCTGGATGGCACTGGCTGTTAGAAGTCTTAAGTATTTGGAGGATAATATCGATACTACTTTCAATGAAATTGATTAATTTTTAAAAAGGGAAAACTGCCTGTTGTTATGAAAAGCAGTAATGAACCTCAGGGGCTTCGTGCTGGGGTAGGAATATGAAGCATGGCTACTTTGCATCTCTTTCTGCTGAGCAGTATTGGAAATGAATTGATGTTTATAGAGCCATATAGTCCTCATTATTGCTTTTAGCTTGCGCCTTTGGGGGTGGATTTGATAGATTTGGAATGAGAAATAATGGGTGTAATTAGGGAAACATTATTTTCACATTTGAGAAAATTATTTCAAAATTTTCCAAATGAATTAGAGTTCTGTTTTCTACAGAATAACTGAAGCTGTCAGTGTTTTTCTGCTTTTGCTCCTGGATGACTTGGGTCTAAGAAATGGACTGGGGTGGGTAAAGGAGTTGTCAGTTCTAAGATGGGTGTGTATAGAACTAAGCTGACTGACGTTGTAGGATCACAGTTAGCTACTTAAACGAGAAGGGGAGCAGCTAGCCTTCTTTTCTTTTCCTTTGTGTTTAAGAAACTACTTTTTTTCCTGCCCTAGGAAATGGTAAATTTTAGACAAAATTTCTTCTTTTAGAAACTTACATTAAGGTACAGTGGTGTAATCTAATATGAAAATACACTTGTTGAAAATCTGAAATTACTAATTTTTGTTGCCAGTGCAGAATCTGTGTGACTCCTTTCCCTTCTCTAATCCTGTGCTTTATATTTTGTCTGTGTCTGTGAATAATATTATTTCTGAATATCGCCCTCACTAAGTTTTTTCTAACGTTCTCTTTCACACTTTCTTCCTGGATTTGTTGTTTCCTTCAGTCTCACCTCAAGGTCAGTATGCTTGTCCTAAAACAAAGATATGTAACAGAACATTGTATACTAACGTTGTCTTGAATTCCTATAAGCAACTGGAATGATGGAACTTATCCCAGGAATGAGATGTCTAGAAATTCAGTTATGAGTGCAGAAGATGTCATGAATCTTAGATTTATCGGAAGAGTGGATTCACGGTTCTGTGCTTCAAAAGATAGCGAGAGTGGTCAGAAAGCGAGAATCAGACTGACCAGGTTTGGACTGAGAGAGAAACGAAGATGAAAGGAAGCCACTAGAGGAATGAGGAGGTGAAAAATATTGCTTTGATTTTATTCTGTTTTCATCCAGAGACATTCTGGCTGTTATATTAGTAGGTAAAGTGCAGCATGAAGGAGGGAGGGAAAATTGCCACAGTCTGTGGATTTTTTTAAGAACCTTTGAATTATTTCACGTACACAAACCTACACATACTCTTTCAGTTTGGGGTTTGTTTTGTGACTCTGCTGAATGGTAGAACTGGTGGTGACAAAAACAACCACCAGTCCTGCTGTTCATGTGTCAGAGGCTCTATGGGAGAAGCTTTACAGGTTTTATTTCAGTTGATCTTCCCAGCAAGTATGTAGAGAGGTTTGTGAATTTCCATTTTTTAGGCGAGTAACACAAGTACAGGGTCCATTAAGGAACTCATCTGTCTTCATTAGTAAGTAAATTAGTAAGGGAAGCTGGCAGAAAACAGTCAGAAACCTGCATTTTAAAAGTTATTTATTTTGCATATGAGCCATGGCAATGTAAATTAAGGTGTGAGAATTTCTGATAGGGTTCAGAAAATATTGTTAATACCACATGCGTTTTACCTAGCAGCTGTTTTCTAATAATAATGACATCATATGTGCTTACTGTTTATAAAAGTACTTGTCAGCATGTGTGTTACACAGGACAGATTGTTATTCTAATAACATTAGGGAACATGATTTCTACATCTAGGGTGAACCAACTAGTTAGTGGTGGTACTTAGATTTGAAGCCGGATATTCTCATTTCAGCCTCAGGGCTTTTCATATGATATGCACTCTAGCCTAGGAATTAGAGTCCCAGATTGCTCAGGTGTTCTTAGGTAGATTTCTCATCTGTAATTTTCCCATCTGTAAAATTGGAGTAGTTCTCTAATATCTGAAGGGTTGTCGTAAACTTTGAATGAGTTAATGCAGATAGCACTTGGAACAGCGTCTGGCACCGGGTGAGCAGTCAGTAAATGGAGCTGTTATGATTACTCCTTTTTGCTTTTTTCATGGAGTCCTGTTTGGTCCAGGATACCATAGTACGGTGCCATACGTTTCAGGGTCTTTAAAACACTACACTGTGCTCTTGACTCCTGTCAGTATTAATAGAAAGTGCAAAGCTGTGTATGTTATGTTTAGAAGATGATAAAAGAAGCCGTGTCCCTTCTGTAATGACATTTTCAGACTCTATTTTTCAGGTGCTGAAACTTCTATTATAGGTAGGAAGATGAAGTTGAGGCTTTTTTTTGGGAAAAAGGTTCTCTTTCCCAAATCTCTCTCCCTGACATTTCTTCTCAGTGCTTAACAATATTTCTGAAAAAGTCTTCTTACCTTTGACTCTTTAAAAATAAGCAGTTTGTTTGGGGTGTGAGTATGTTAAAAAAATAAATCTTTGTTTCATAATTACTTATACGAATCTAATTCATGAAGGGGTTCTTAACCATCCTCTTCCTTCTCTCTACGTATCAGCAGTCTCAGAATGACTCTCTTCGCTCATCCTTACCTTACATTTGTCAGTGGGACTAATGTCCCAGCTCTGTTCCGAGGCTAAACTTCCTGTTCATTCCTTCCCTCTGACCAGTTTTCAAAACCTTGTTGCATAAATTGAATCCTCCTTCTCCTTATTTCCCTGTTTCTCTTCTCTTTCTTCCCACTGACTCTCCCAAACATAAAACATATCCTGGTTTTCCCCATCCTTAAAAAGACATGGAAGCAATCCTTCCAGTGTCTTTTCGTTGGTTTCAGTTCACTACAGTATCTTTTACTTTTTCTTTTCTATTTATTTGCACAGTTTCTGAAAGAATCATTTATGCTTGATGCCTCCACGTTCACACTTCCCATTTATTTTCCAAAGCAATATAATTTGGAATCTTCTCTCAGTGCTGTGCTATAATTGCTTCAGTGGTACTCTTTGCCAAATTTAGTGGACTTGTCTGTCTCGGGCCTACCGGCCTTTCTGGGGTGTTAGATTTTTGACTCTCTCTCTTCTTTTTGGAGCTCTGCTTTTTAATAGTTTATGTGACATTGTTTTCTGCTAGCTCTCTTACCACCTTGTTGACAGTTTTTGGCCTGTTTTGCTTTTCTTCTTTTACATGTTTCTTAATTCTTGATGTTTCTCATGTTCTTTTAAAAAATTCCTTTTTCATCTCCATTATTGGTCACCTGACTTGTTACTACCAAAGACTCAGTTTTGTTTTGTTTTTTAAACATTTTTATGGAACTCTTCTTTGAATAAACCGTATTCATTATGGAAGAAATCTTACAGTATTTGCAATAAAAGTAGCAACCACAAATACTGCATTTTAAAAAGTGATTTTCCAATTTTCTACTCTAAATATTTTCTCCACATTGTAGTAAAACAGTTAGGGTGCCACTTAAGTAATTCCAAGTCCGACCACAATTCAGCTTTAGGAGAAAAATATCATGAAGGTTTTTGCCTTGTATTTGGAGGACTTTCCTCTCTAACTTAAGCTTCAAGTGCTCTCATAGTTTTATTGGGAAGTTTTATCACTTTGTTGTGTATTTTGATTTTTGCATGACGGATTTTGATCTAAATGTCTCTAAACAAAACCTTATGAAAGGCTCAGAAGAATTTGTCCACGGAAGTCATTGGTGTAGACATAATTCTCTGAGTTACAAGTTAGGTTAATTATAATATTCTTAGCTGATTCATTTTTAGTTAACAGTAAATGCCATTAAACTATACTTATTTCTAAATAAGTTTATTTTTCAAGTAATAAAAAATATAACAAGTTTTGTTTTTCCAGTGGCAAGGATCATTTTGGCTGTAATATATAAAAAACCCTCTTGTCATTCCAGATTGGAATTTAGTGCACTTTTTTTTTTTTTAATATAGAAGCATTTCACCATTTTAATTACGGTTTTGCCAAGAGTAGTTGAATAAGTCATCAAGAGAATATAATTTATTGATGGTTTGAGATTGGATTGGATGTTT
This sequence comes from Balaenoptera musculus, assembly GCF_009873245.2. Classification (NCBI taxonomy): domain Eukaryota; kingdom Metazoa; phylum Chordata; class Mammalia; order Artiodactyla; family Balaenopteridae; genus Balaenoptera; species Balaenoptera musculus. The sequence goes on along the minus strand of NC_045794.1, from coordinate 1,980,575 downwards.
AGACGGCTTCATTGTATGACTTTGGGCAGGGTACTTAATCATTCAGTGTTTGTTTTAGCCTGTTTTGTGTTAATAGTGACAATTACCTGTAGTGTTGTATTTTCGTGTCTCCACTGAGCTTTTCCATTTTGAATGGATTTGTTTCTGCTCTTCCTCCCATGCCCTCCTCTGTCCGCCTTTCCATTCAGTACAGAGCAGAGATTTTATTTAGAGTGACGATGACTAAAGATTCACGCTCTGTATACTTAAACACACATCTCTTTAGTTCCTGTTCAGTGACATTAGCCCCAGAGAATGAATACAAAGAACGAATTCCATGTTTAGATGAAAAGACATGATTCAGTCCATAATTCATCTTTGCTTTTTATTATATAGCAGCACCTTTGGCTAAAGGCAAGACATTCAGGAAGTGAGGCCTATAAATGTCATCTCTTTCACTCTTAGATCTAAACAGATTAAGCGCAATATTATTATTACCCATGTTTTATTTAGCAGTGGCCTTTGCAGACCTGTCTTCATGACAAATGTTTGGAATCTGTGGGATGCTTCCTACTAACTGTGTTAAGACCAGAGTCCCTGTATTGTTATGTAATAAAATTTCAATACTTTATGATTTGCTCAAGTACATTCCTGTTGCTATAGTCTGTTTCATCTAGTTTGTTGAAAGAGTTCTACATTGATTTCTAAAATCAAACTAGGTCATACAACCATTTCTCTGCACATTTTAGAAAATTTTTTTCATTATTGACTGATGCTAGTCAGCAACTAAAACCTCATAAGATGTCATTCACAAAAAGAAGTCTAGTAGAATTGTGAGGGCTTAGTTATTTCCTTACTTTTTAGCCAAAGTGTTCAGGGCTCTATAGGCCAAGAGCATTTCTGACCCTGTGGGATCTATTTACAAGGAGTTCCACGTATAGGCAAGAGTTTATCATCTGAGAGAATGATCTGTTGTTAATTGCATTTTTTGCTTCCATTTGTCATTCTTTTGGCGTTCTTAAATACCTTTATTGTTCAAGAGTATATTTCCTAATTTATTTTCCTTTCAAGCAATAAAATTGCCTGGAGTTTTTTGTAGTAGGCCACATAAGCACAGTGTAGCCACACCTCTGTTAACTAACTTCTCCTAAAATAAAATAGTGTTACTGTTTTGGATGATTCATTGGTAGAAATAAGCGTGTGAACACAGACTTGTGCTGATCCACCTAACTCTTCCACTGAAGAGTATTGAATTTCATGCCATTATGCCTTGAGAAGTGGTAAATGTTGCTTTTCTAGATAGCAGTTGTAGATAACTACCTAGTATTCTGTAGATGAGCTAAAGATGGCAAATTCAATAGAGAAGGGAGGAAAGACTAACTTTACAATCAGTCAAGATTTGAGTTTCTGTAGGGTTGTCAGATTTAGCAAAAAAAAATATGAGATGCCCAGTTAAAATTGAATTTCAGATATGTACTGAATAATTTTTTGTATTAATATATCATAAATATTGGGACATACTTATACTAAAACATTATTTGTCGTTTATCTGAAATATGAATTTGACTGGATGTCCTGTATTTTATCTGACAAACCATGATGATGTAGTTTGCAGACAAAGCAACTTTTATAGAATGTGTTGAGAGGAGACCTCACCACAGGCTGTCATTACCTGATTTAAAGGATGTTAATTAAATATAGACCATGGTGGCTTATATGGTCTCATTATTAGTTCAGTTTATTGATGCAACTCTCAGGCCGAGTTGAATGAATTCTTTTCTAATTGTTGCATCCTCCCTTTGATTTGTTTCCATGAATCCCCTTCGATTTGTTTCCAAAAGTTTGGAAATCTGATTATATCATCTCCCTACATAAAGTCTTACACATTTAGAATAAACTGCAACTTCCTTGCTCAGCATGATATAATTATGTGGCTTTCATTTACCTTTGGCTTCCTTTTCCTTTGTTCTGCTCCAGCTTTAAGCTGCAGTCATAGTGTATGTGGCTTCTCCCAACGGGACACGTTCTCCTTTTATCAGGGCTTTAGTCCTGCTGTTCTCTCACCTGGTAACCTTTGGACTAATCCCTTAGGAAAGTTCAGAGGTAGATCATTTTCCAGAAAGTTTTTCCCGATCATCACGACCACCCCTGACCCCTTTTCTGGGCACTTTCTTATAGCACTTAGTATACCCTGTATGTGCTTGGACGCCTGGGAGGTGTTTGAGAGCAGGAACTATTTTTATTCGTGGATTGATATTTCTCATGCTTGGTACATGAGAGAGGTGTTTAAACAAATACTTGTCTACCTAATGAGTAAGGAGAATGTAAAGACCTTCACAGACTGTCAAAGCATAGACAAATGTAGATCCTCTTGCATTCCAGAGCCCATGTTCTCCTGAGCAGTGCCTTAAACATATTTTTTGATTGGTAATCATGATTCCAGTCTGGTGAAATTAGTCTTCTTTACCTGTGACCTAGCATTTGGTCTAGCTTTCTTATCTTACTGTGGAGGCAGTGGAGTTGGATAGGGAGCTTCAGAAGTAGATAGGATGATCTGTTGCTTAAGCTGGGACCCTGGATCTTTATGTGACTGTTTTATATACATATATGTTATATATAGCTTTTTGAAAGTTTCAAATATTTAATAACAGTAAAATTAGAGTTGTATTACAAACCTTTCTTAAATAGCCATTGTACAGTTTCATAGCATTGATGTCAAGAGCCTATTTTCATATTTCCAACAAAAATCTCTGAATTTTATTTCCTTTTTCTGCCATTTCACACTATCCCATGCCTTTTTTTTGTTTTATGATTTCATTGTGCTTCATAAAGTTAAATACGTGCTCCCGAAACATCCTGGTTAACAGCTTGCTGCCATTGATGGGAAAGAGCTTGGCAATGTTGGGGGGATTTTTTTGCAGCAGGAACTTTTGCTGGTTCTCAGGTGTCTTTGGAGGTCAGTGGTGTAAGTCGGTGAATAAACATTCTTTCCTGTGCGTATATATGAAGAGCTTGATTTTTCTGCCCTCATCCACAGGCAAGTGAAAGACCAGAATAAGAAGGTAGCAAACCTGAAGCACAAGGAGCAGGTGGAGAAGAAGAAAAGCGCGCAGATGCTGGAGGAGGCCCGGCGCAGGGAGGACACCCTCAGCGACAGCTCCCAGCAGCTGCAGGTGGGCAGGGGGCCCGGGCCCTGGGCGAGCAGGTTCCCTCCCCGCTTGCACGTGGCTTACTCTCCATCCTCCTCCTCCTCTCTTTCTAACCCTGCCCGCTGCCTTCCTCTCAGACCAACTGTTTAGCAGGAAAGGGATGGCTTTAAATAGAAAAGGCAAGTTTTATTCCACAGCTTTGTGAGGAAACCTCAGCAAAGGAGAAAGTCCGTCTCCTCAAGGGGATCCCGCCTCCTTGGTAAGTTCAGTGTCCGTGTGATGAGTGGAGTCTGTTGAGCTTCAGGTGGTCAGCGTAACGCTTGGCCATTTTCCTTCATTAAAGTGCATTGCCAGTCTTGGTTTGTGCCTGGCTTCCTTCTTTGTTCCATCTTCCTTTCCTTTTTCCCCCCACCTTTCTTACCTTTTCCCCCCTCCCTCTTTCTTTCCTTACTTCTAAAAAAGTTCAGTTTAGAGAGTGTATTTCAGTCATACAGGATGTATTAAAACATACTTTTTTACTTCACTGGAGACATAATCGATGTTTGGACCTAATTATTCACAAGACTAAGTTAAACCAGACTCAGTAACAAGAGTAGCAGTGACCATGTAAGTGCCAGCTGTGTGCCCAGTGCTCGAAACCAGGGCCTGGTCATTCACTGTTTCTAACCTTCACTAGTCCAGAGGAGCAGATGGGTTTTGCACATTTTACAGATGAGAAAATGGTCTCAGAGAAATTGAATTACTTACCTACATGCACACAGCTTCCTTAGTGGCTCAGCTGTGATTTTAACTGAGACTCCCTGGATCTCTCGCCTGTCTGAATGAAAGTTTAAGTTTAGAGAATGCCATAGACGTGGTGGAAATCTCTAAAACTCCTGCCAAGACTGCTAGCCACTGCCAGGTTGTTTTTCTCTCATTATAGTTTCTAATTGGTATGATAGTGTTTATGCCACATTGCATAGCCACAGATATCTTTACTGGAGAGACTTGGAGGAGTTATCTGTTATGTAGAAACCATTTTTAGACTTTATAACAAATTCATTTCTGACCTGAAAATCCGACTTTTTAATTCCCTTTTTCATTCCTCTTTTATATAACTTTGCTTATAAAATACATACTCCTTATAGAAACAGTATAAATTTCCTCAAATATACCAACTTTTGAAAAAAGCAGCATACCAGTTTTCCCTCACCCTTGCCAATAACAGTTGATACTATACATTTTCTTCCTCCGTTTTTATTTTTTAGTGCCAATCTGATGGGTGGAAAATATTTAATTTTTGTTTTAATTTATATTTCTCTGATTACCAGTGAGGCAGAGTATTTTTTCATGTCTTATATTTTCATTTGTTTATTAATGTAATTAAATCTACCTCTGTCTTCCATGGTGGCTTTTTCCCTGTGGATTTTTTGCTTAGTTTATCCCCATTTTGAGAACATATAAATATTTACCTATAAATATTTTTAAGTTGTTTTGGGCTTTCATTTTTAACCTTTACTTTTTAATTTAAATAATTTTAGGGTAGTTTGTGCTGTGAGGGTCTTATTTTTTTCTTCATTGCTAACAATTTCACTAGAGTATTTATAGAAAATTATTTCACTGCTCATAAGTTTGAATTGACATCTTTATGGTTTATGAAATTGTTTAATCATTAGGCTGTTTCTAGGATTTCAGCTCAACCTGCTTTCTGGACTAGGATCGCTTTGTTTTTAATTATAGAGAATATTTATTTGTTTTATAAGACAAGCCCTTCTTTATGGCAGCGCCTTACCCATTTCATCTGTCTCATTCCCCCCACCCCCGCCAGATAATGGTTTCTGCTACCAGTCTGTCTTTGTAAACCGAAGCGTGCCCTTTTAATCTTCTGTCAGGTGTTACAGTAACACCAAAAGTGCTTTCATAGGTCATCTCTTGTTTCCTCTTTATATAACCCAACAGATAAGTGAATCAGATTATTTGTTTATATACTACATGTAGATAAAACGAATTTAGAGTGGATGAGTGACTTTTCCAAGGTGTCTCAGTAAGTGACAGATATTCAGGTTATGAAAAATGATAGCTGACGGCCATATGCAAGATACACATGGATGCAATTCATTCAAATATGTGAAAAGAGCACTGGACTACAAGCGGGACGCTTTGGATCTGATCTCAGCTCTTTTACTCACTAGCTCTGCTACTTGTTTCTTAACTGTGTCATTGCAAATGACAACTCAGTGGTGGTGAGTATCCCTAGGACCCTACTGTGATCTCTAAATATGAGTCTCCACTGAAAGGCACTAGGGATTCTTGGAGAAATGGCTAATGGTAGAATCCGTGGGGGAGTAGGGGAGTAGAAAAGCAATTGTTTGAGGATTTGTATTTTTAAAAGTTCTCATTATCTGAATTTGTTTTTGTTTTAAATTTCTGAATATACATATGGGTCCATTACTGATGTTTTCATGAAATAGGTGAAGTGAAGGAAAGGAATTATTGTAGTATTTCCAGTATGGGCATAATAGTAATTTCGAGGATTAAAAAATATTTTTTATCATGTTAAAAACAAATGCTTTATAACTAATGTTTTGAACTTTGATGAGTAATGAATATTTAATCTTTATCAGATGCCACCTTGGCTTCCAAAGATTAATTATGCTTATCATGTTAATAAACACACAGTGTATTTTCTTTTGTTTGTGAAGAGTAAAGCTTGGTTTAAACGAAAAGGTTCGTTTTTGCCTTTGTTATTCAGTGACTGCCAGTTATGGTGTTAAGTTCATTGGTGACCTCACTCTTTCTGGTTACAGTTGGTCACAAAGCAGTGGTATTACTTTTTCATTTAACTTTCTTTATTCTGGAGAATACTATACATTTTAAAAAGTACATAAAGCACACACACACACTCACATGCACAGTGTGAATAATACATGTAAAGTGATTGTCTCAAGGAATTGGAATACTGCTGGCATCCCAGAAATCATTTATATATTCCTTCCCAATCATCATTTCTTCCCTTCCTTCATTATTGTGACTTTTATTGTTCTTTGCTTTTCTTTACAACCTGTGTATATATTTTTAATAAGTATGGATTCATTTTGCATATTTTTGCTTTACATAAATAGAGTGATCATATTTATTCTTTTGTGGCTTTTGTTCGACATCATGTGTGAGGCTTATCCTTGACAGTTGTGCGTAGCATTTGCACATTCGTTGTCCTTGCTCTTCTGTGTGTTTTTTCTTTAATTCAAAATTCCATGTTTTATTTTGAAAGTGTTCTGAAAAGGTATCTTCATTTTGTTCTAATTTTCCATTTTTTAAAATACTTCAGGTGGAAATAAAAGTATTTCTTTTTGGCATAAAGTGAGTTTCGAGATAAGTTGTTACTTTGTTCTTGGCTCAACACATTAAAAGTGTCCTGAAGAGATTAAACAGATTCCTTACATATGAAATGAAAATGCTACCTGAGAATAGAGGGAATCACGGGATCTCACAGGCTCTAAACACTGCTGCTGTTTAGCATGGCCTTAGTTGTGAAGGCACTCGACTGCATCCTGTTTGTACTTTTGTGTTTTGAACAGTTATTACTATGATCTACATTAACTAGTCTCAAACTTTTTGGTTTTAGAAGCCCTTTTGTGCTCTTAATAATTTGTAAAGTCCCCAGCGCGATTTTTTTATGTGGGTTGTAATTCTCATATACATATGCAGGTACTTACTGCCCCAGCTCTCCAATGTCTAGATGTATCTGAAGACACATCTCCAACAGTATAAAGATACATATACAGCTGACCCTTGAACAACACAGTTTTGAACTCAAGGACCCACTTATACACGGACAGTTTTCCGTAGTAAATACTACAGTACCACACGGTCTGTGGTTTGAAGCCATGGATGCAGAGGAACCTCCTATGCGGAGTGCTGACTATAATTATACTCAGATTAAGCCCCGTGTTGTTCACAGGTCATGTACACAAGGTTATTTGCAGTATTGTACTAATTGCAAAGTATTGCAGACAACCTAATTGCTTATAGATAGGGGAGTGCTTGAATCCACTGTGGTGCGTCCACATTGGAGACTGGCAGCTCCAAAAAGGAATGAGGGAGATCTCTAACGAACTGATGTGGAGTGATTTCCAGGACATCTTGTCAAGCCGGGGCGGGGGTGAGGGGTACACAAAAGACTCTCTGTAGTATGCTGCTCATTATGAGAGAACACACATATATCTGATCTTTTTGCCAAAGAAAACAGGAACAATAATCTGGAAACGAAAGAGACCAGTTATCTAAGAGAGTGGTTGGGAGGGGATTAGTAGAAAGAAGGGGGAAGGGGATGGGGCTGGTAGGTTTGAGGAGAAAGTGACACTTCTCTTTACCCTTCTCAAAAACTAGATAAATAAAACCAGTCAAGGTGTGGGGTTGGGGGAACCCCAGAAGGAGTACAAACCCTAACAGATGAACCAGTTTTATAAATGAGTAACATAACTGCCCTCAAAGGGGTGGGGAAGAAGGGAACAGACCTAAGGAGCTTTGGAAGCCATTTTCTTGAATACTGTGAAGCTAAAGACAGAAGAACTGTACATAAATGTTGTAATAATAAAGAAATATATTGTAGATAATGAAGGCTGAGTTTTTTCATTATTCAAGAAAGAATAATGAAAAAGCACCTGGGGTGCTAGACTGGAATCAAATACTAGTGAGAACTCACGGTGTTGAATTTATATGCAGACAGGGAGGTGTAGAGATGCTGATGTGTGTCTACAAAATGCATAACCTCATTCCCATCGTGAGAAAATACCAGACAAATCCAAATTCTGGGACTTTTTACAAAATAACTGAGCAGTATATTTAAACATGTCAAGAATTTGAAAGACAGGGAAAGACAAACTGAGCACTGTTCTAGATGAATTGGAGGACACGTAGAAGAAGTGTCAACTAAATGAAATGTGGGATCCTGGGTTAAATCCTGGAACAGATGAAGGACACTAGGGGAAAACTGATGAAATTAGAATAAGATCTGTAGTTTGGTAAATAGTATTGTGCCAATGTGAATGTCCTAGCTTTGATCATTGTGCTGTGGTTATGTAAGCTCTTTACAGGAGGCTAGGTGAGGGGTGTATGGGAACTCTGTACTACTTTTGCAACTTTTCTGTATGTCTGTAAATAGTTCAGAATTAAAATTTTATTAAAAATAGTCATTGACTATATTTCCTCAGCACTTTTAATCACCCACTTCACTTTCCCATCTCCTTTAAACAAGCGGGTTATGAATTTCAGAAACATCTTACCACCAAACGTAATGACAGGATAGATATCGGATCGATATCTTGGGCTTTTTTCATATACCATCTCTAAATTTGCAGTGCAGATATTATTGTGTTCTCCATATTGTTTGACATCCTAAAGCCATCATTTAATTTAGAATTCAGTGTAGCAAGTTGACTATTCCAAAGATTTGACCCAAATCTCAAAGCCATGATGATATCGATAATAGGCTGTTATTATTAGAGTTGATATGTCTTGACAAGTCTCTATCCCTCCAAGATATCAGGTTTAATTTTGCTCATTTTCTTTAGCCATACTTGATGTCTTGCATTTATTCAATATACATTTATTGAATGCTCTCTAAGTGTAGAACTCTGTTGCTAAACTTTGGTCATGCAGTTACGAAAAGACATGTTCCCTGCCCTGTGGAACATATTGTCTCATGGAGGAGAATACAGTGATAAAACTAAGTGAACAAGTAAGTAGAAATTATGGTAAGTGCTGTAAGGAAATAAACCGGGCATGTGAAAGATAGTGGGGGAGGGAAAGATGGTAGGCAGCAAATTTAGGTAGAGCCATCGGAGATGTCCCTTCTGAGGGTATGACATGAAGATGAGGTCTTAAAAAGCAAAGCAGAGGAAACAGGGTTTAAAGTGGAGGGAATCCCTAAGGTAAGAAAAACCTTACCTTAGGTTGTTCGAGGACCAGAGTGTGGTGAGTGAGGTAGAACACAGGCACCCGTGTGTGTTAGTCAGGCCGGACCTTGTAGGCCACGTATGAAGTTTAAATTTTATAAGTAGCGAAACACCTTAAGTAAAGATGGACAGGATTTGATTTGCATTTTGAGAGTACTGTTTCTTTTGCAGTATTTGGACAACGGATTAGAATGGGATAAGAGTGGTTATGAAGAAAGTGTATGTCAGTAAATATGTCTTGCACACCTGCTTTGTGTAAATAGTGATGATGAACAACATCCCTCCTCCAAAGGAGCTCAGGTCATAGTAGGAGGCCCTGTAGTAATAATGAAGATGAGAGGTGATGATAGAGCTTTTTGGAGGCTCAGAAGAGAAAAAAGAAGAGAGGGTGGATTTGAGATTTGTTACATTTAGGTAGAACAGGCAAGAATTTCTCGTGGGTTGGAATGTGGACACTAAAGGAGAGGAAGGAAGGGGGATGGCTCCCAGGTTTCCTGGCATGTGGAACTGGGTGTGTGGCGAGGCCCAGTGATGAGATGGGCGAACCCTGAGGGTGAGGTCAACAGGTTTCCAGGGAAAGAGAACAAGTCCATTTTCAACATGTGACTGTATCTGAGAGATATCCTAATGGAGATGTCAAGCCAGCAGTTGGAAGTGCAGATTTGAAGTTTAGAGAAGTCTGGTGTAGTTAAATTAATTTTGGAGACTTGAGCTTAAAAATCATATTTTAATCCATATGAATCAGATACCGTCTAGAGATAAAATATTGACAGAAGAAAATGGAGTTAGAGCTGAACCCTTAGGATCCTCACCGTTTAGAGCTGGGACAGAGTAGGAGAGGGTGGTGCTCAAAAGGAAACTAAAATGAAGAGGCCAGTTGAAGCAGGAGAGAAAAAGGAGAGTATAACATCACTGAAGGCAGGAGAGGATTGTTAATGCTGCTGAGAGGCTGAGAAAGAGGACAGCATCGTGTGTGGTCTGATCCAGTGTATCCAGGATGGTCAAGAGAGAAAGTACCCAGCGATCCCCCCTGCTCTGGGGAAAGGGGTGCCTTACATTCTGACCTGTTGACCTTGGGCATAGTAGATGGTCCCACATCAATCCAGATACTTGCCTTGGCCAGTATTTCTGTCACACGCTCACCAAAATTCACTGCCCCTCGCAAGATCTTTGGAATATCTTAGGTATATGTGTGACTATTCTAAGACGTGGTTATACAATGGGTATTTAAAGAGTTTCTGCCATGGTCCTTGCATACTAACATTTAAACTATTTTACAATTCCAGTTGGTATTCACAAATAAAGGACATGAATGATAAAAGCAATGAGGCACAGATTGGTGACAGGCCTTTCCTACTATCATGTTTTTCCTACTATAATGTTTTTCGATTATAGCGCCTCTTCTGTTGACAGTCTGCATTGAATTTTGCCAGGCTTTCTGTTTCCACTACTCAAGACCTTAGCTCTGTATTAGTTACATTTAGATCTGAGTTGTTTCATTCACATTTTCTGTAAGCCATGTTTCACTGCAATTGGCTACATCAGATTTCAGAATAATCTGTGGTTATCCTCAGTAAACATTTATTGAGTGCCCGTTGTGGAATTGTCATTCTGCTGAGTGCTGTGAGGATATAGAGATAAATAAGATTTTTTTTCCCCCTGTGAACATTAGATATGCTTATTAAAACATTTTTTTGTGCTGGATATGTGAAAAGATGTGCTGTGGTGGAGTTCATAAGTAATTGCTGTATGGAGAGCTGGAGTTAGGTAAATCCCAGCAACAAGAGCCTCCCAAATAAGCATTATATGGAAGCATAATCTTAGCTGATTTGACTGATGGTCATTTTGGGATGAGAAAAGCTTTGTACTGAAAGGCCTACCCATCTTTTAAGGTTCAGATCAAATGTTCCCTCCCTTGTAAAGCCTGCCTAAATCCTTGCAGTGGGAATTAATCACACTCTGTGTTGCAGTTCCATTACAGCTTGTTTCTGCTTTGATTTCAAGGCTTATTTTCTTACCTTGTATTATATGCTGTTAGTTTGTGTGTTGTTTCCCTGTATATTTGAGTTTGGGAACCCTGTCTTGGTACTTTGCCCATTGTTGGTTCTCTATAAAATTGTTTATTGATTTCAGTTGCATCAATAGATGTCAAGACCTCTCATTCACAAGCATCTTAGCCTGCCCTTGGGAGCTTCCTGGCAACCAAATCCTTTAAGTATTTCTAGCCTCATTTTTAGGTGAGATACTCACTAGCATAGCTACTCTATTCTATACAACCTGATAGTGTTGGTGTTCCTTAAATATAGTTTATTGGTTTTCTAATTTATGCTCTTCTACTTATGCAGTCTTCTTCCTGTGGATGTCCAGTTTTACTGCCTGAAGATTCTGGCTTAAAATTAACTTTTGTTGATGAACTCTACCCTGTTCTTGATATTGTCTTATCTGTTGTTCCTCAGCCTGTATGTTTAATTATACTTTATTGTTTTATATTTTTCAATACATTGTTTAGAATTGTTCCTGTGTGATTTAATCATTTTTCTCCGCCCCCCCCCCCCAACTAATTTATATCTGCCTTAGGTTAAGGGCTATTTTTAAAATTTCTTTTTAGCCTTTCTTAATCTTTTACAGAGGCAGCTGTTCATTAATTACAGCTACAATTATTGTTATAAGTAATAAAAATTAAAAATTTAGTTACAAATTTAAAAAATTTTGTATAATGATATTATATTTAGCACCCTAATATTCCATAAAATTTCACAGGTTACCCTCTAAGGGCCTCACATATTTTAACAAAGGAAATGCCATCTTCCCTTGGTTCAGGATGTTTACCTTTTATGTTTTTATTCTTTCAGCAGTGACACTTTGTCTTTTGACAGAACTGCAGGTTCTAATACGGCAAAGCAGACTGAACTGGGGGTGGTGGCTCATATCAGTAGTGGTTTGGTGCTTTGTTTTTATTTATGACAAAGATAAGTATCTGAATTTAACCTTGAGAGAGAGGACTGTCAGGGAGATTAATGGGACTGCTGAAAGAACATTGTGAGCCAGCTCTCCTGAGACCAATGACTATTAAGAATAAAGTTCAAAGAAAGTGAAAACAATAGAAATAGATATGGGGAAAGCAGCTTTACATGTATTTAGGCATATTCTCCTCTTAGATGCAGAATCAGTGAAACATCTGTGTTTTTCTTTACAGTTGTATTTTATTTGCTCTACCTACAAAAATTTTTTTTCTTCCATTTTGGTAAGAGATTTTTTTTTTCTTTCTTTCGGAAATGAAGACCACTTATCCTTGCTTTTCTCATTGACCATGGGGATAATGGTTTAAGATAACCTTTTAAAAAATTGATTATCTGACATCCTTCCAGAAATAGTATGTGATGTGTCACATGCAAGATACCTCTGATGTATTAATGTTCTTCTTGTTTTTGTAAAAATAAATTTTGATTTCTTCTTAACAGACCTTCTTGACCTATTTAAAGATTTAATTCTATATCCTTTCTTCCCTTTGGATTAGTTTTTTTCTTAGGGCTTTTTCTATCTAGCATATGAGCATAAGTGGGTTTTTATGGGGTTCTCAACAAATATTAAATGGAGTTAGGGATTATATAGGAAAAGAGTACATACAAATCAGCATCTGTTTTTACAACCCTGTGGATAGTTGCTGAAATTAACTTGAAAATTGTGTTTTCCTGCAGGTAAAGCACCTACTCATATTGTTGGCACATGTGCAAATTTTTAAAGCTTTTGGCTCAAACTGTGCCACTTCTTACCATTTAGGAAAAAAGCAAAACAAGTCTTAAAATGACTTTAAGAAATTCTGCCATGTTTGAAATGTCCTCAATAGACATGTTTTCCTCTGGACAAAATTCAGTTCCATTTGATAGCCAATGAAATTTACTGAAAGAATGTTTATTGATAGTACGATTGTGTAGCCTACTAAGCTATTACCTGCAGTTAAGTTTAGCCCTCTTCTATGGGGACTTTTAATCACATCATTTGAGCCTTATTTCAGGAATGCTCCCCATAAAACAGTAAGTGGTTAAAGTTACATTTGTCATGAAATTTCTCACAAGTACTAGGGTCTCACTTCAGTGAAACATATGGTTTAATCCTTTCCTTTGTGTTATTGTGGAAACTCCTTTGCACTTGGAAAGTAGAATCTCCAAAGGGATTCCTTTTATTTTTAAGAGAGAGCAGAAACAGGTGTATATATAGCACCTTTGCCAAGACCTCAAAAGGCAAGAGACAGCCTCTTATGGACCACATCAATTGTTTATTATATTAAGTAAAAGACTATCTTTGGGGTTTTGGGGGAAGACTTTGAAAATTTGTGCTTGTTCTTTTTAATAAGCATTACTGATCAGAGGAGACGTGTCCTACGATTTGGTAAACCCCATGTCCTTGCCTGAGCTTCTTTCTGTTACCAGCTACCAGAATTTTCAAGATGAGAACCTGGCCAGTCTATGTGGGATATTTGTACTCGATGCTCCATAAAAGTTATTTATATAAAGCATCATTTTATATATATACGTTTCCATTTCCTTAATGAAATGCATCTGCTTTTGTTTTGACTTTGATTTTTAACAATTTGAACTGTGAGAGATGTTTGAGGGACTTTAAAGAGAACAGGGGGAGAAAATATCTTTACATTTGAACCCAAAGCATTTCCTTAAACCAAAAAGTGGTTGGTGTGTAACCAAATTCTGTCTCTGTGTTAGGCTAGCTTTCTTTTCTTAAAATTGACTTCATCAATGCATCTGGCTTCAACTTTTCCTCCCCACTAAGCATCTGAGCAGTTGGTAATTGAATTCTGACCTGTTGAATGATTTTAATGAAATCTTCCGCATGTGTATTTATGTTTGAGGGATGGGGAGGAGGTATAGCTGTGGGGTTGAAGGTGATGAAGAAGGAAGCATGGTCTCTTCACAGTAAGGATAATGGATAGCAGTTAACATTAATATCTTTCAGAGCATGTTAAACTCTCTGGTAAGTGGTGTTTACCCCAGAGGAAGTGGCTCTTAATGTTAAGCTGAGGGAATGACCTCCACTGGCAGGGCCAGGGCAGGGGGATGAGTGGACGTGGGGGGCTCTTCCCTCAGATATTCATGAAATCTGCAGTGACCTTCCTTCTGCTGCTGAGAAAAGCTTAATGAGATCTGTCCGTATCAAGTGATTTCTTTTTATGTTACTGTATAGTGAGCCTTTTTTTTTTCTTTTAATTTTGAGGGAGCTATTTGAAGAGAACAAAAAATTAATTTTTAATTGCTGTTGTTCCTTTTTTCCTTTTGCCTTTGCTTTTCTTATTGAATGTTTGATCTGAAGGCAAGGCAGTGGGGAGTAGAGTCTTACAGCTGGTTTATAGCTGATGTTGACAGAGCTGATGTCAAGAAGTAAAGTTCAGAGGAGTGTTTTAGGGGAGTGGGATTATGGGATTTGCTAAAGGGTCCGGTCCAGTCTTCTTCTTCAGTTGCCTGAGTGAAGTTACAGCTGTCACAGCTTTTGCCCTAATCTTGTTTGAGTATAGGAGGCTTCTTGTTTAAAGATATGAGGAATTCTTTGGTAGCTTCCCCTTTCCTCTCGTTCTCCCTCTACCATCCCCCCAAAACTAGTCACAAAAACCGCCTGCGTTGAACCCTTTCCTCTGTGAATGAAGTGGTCTCATTGGACCCCAGCTAATAAGTAGAGTTGGCGTAAAGAGTAGACTTAATTGTCATCAGAATTCATGAGGGATCAGGAGTTTATAGAGGGCTCTACTCAGTGGGAGCCAGCAAGACTCTGAATATTTCATTCTCATATTTTCTTAAAAAACTGGCTTGATTCCCCCAAAACGTGGAGGCTAAACGTATTAATAAACCTCTATTGTATAGCTCTCTAAACATTGACCCAGTAATTTTTTTCAGTTAAACTTTGATTGACTGGCATATTGTTGTGTATTCTTAGGACTGAACTGTCATTGAATTAGGTTGGGTTACTCTAATGTTTACCATAATCGCAAGAAAACATCTCTCGTTAGAACTCAGTCCAGTTACAGACTTTCTTCTAAATAATTCCTGACAGAATGCATATTTTGCTGATCTCATATCCAATGATGTGCTGACCCATAACCCAATTTTGTGATGTCTTCTGAATGTCTGCCTTTTACATTTTAGGTATGTTTGGATTTCGTTTTAATCTAGTATCATTTGGGTTCCACTTTAATATAATCTCATAACAAAAGCTGTGTCTTTGTAGTAAAGGCTCTGTTATCCTAACAGTTATTTTTCTCTCAGAAGCAGTTTTGTTAATCACTGTTTTCATTCTTCCTTGCTTCGTTGATAATCCAGTTTTCTTGTACTGGAGCTATATCCTCGGGTACCATGAAAACCATCTTCCAAGATGGCCCCAGAGCATCCTTACCTCTTGGTATGTGTGGCCTTGTGTAGTCTTGTGGCAGGGTTAGTCTTTGTGCACAGTAGAAAGTGTCAGATGTGATGATATGTGACTTCTGAAGCCGGGTCACAAGAGACATGGACGCCCTGCCTTGCTCTCCAGGGTCACCTGCTCTGAGGAATGCCAGGTGCCATGTGGAGAGGAGCAGAGGCCCCTTGCCAGTGGTCATCACCAACTTGCCAACCATGTAAGAGGAAGCAGAGGACTGAATCGTGGCAGACATCTCAGCTGTCCCCCAGTGAGAGAACCTGGAACCAGACTGTTAGGTTAAGCTGCTCTTGAGTTTCTGACCCACAGAAACTGTGTGAGACAAAAAATGTTCACTGTTCTTTTAAGCTGCTAAGTATTGAGGTAACTTGTTATATTGATATAATAAATAGCTAACATAGGCACTTTATATCCTAGGTACTAAAGTGATCTGCCACATGCCTGAATTTTTCTTTTTCCTTTCAATTCACAGTTTGGTTTTCTCTGTTTTTTTTTTATTTTTTTATTTTTTTAATGCTATTCTTCTCTGCTTACATTCTTTTTATGTATGTATGTATGTATGTATGTATGGCTTTGTTGGGTCTTCGTTTCTGTGTGAGGGCTTTCTCTAGTTGCGGCGAGCGGGGGCCACTCTTCATCGCGGTGCGCGGGCCTCTCACTATCGCGGCCTCTCGTTGCCGAGCACAGGCTCCAGACGCGCAGGCTCAGTAATTGTGGCTCACGGGCTGAGTTGCTCCGCGGCATGTGGGATCTTCCCAGACCAGGGCTCGAACCCGCGTCCCCTGCATTGGCAGGCAGATTCTCAACCACTGTGCCACCAGGGAAGCCCTGGTTTTCTTTGTTGATAGAACAGTAAGTGCTATTTGAATTTCTTTTACTCATGTTATCACTGCAGTAATTTTCAATCACTTGTTAGAGCTTTTGACAGTGTTTTCCATAAGGATTCTCACCTAGTACCTCATATTTATGTGCTAACAGGCTATGAACCAAGAGAAGAGTTATGAATTTATGTAAAACATGGTGTGTTGTATAGCCTTTTATAGATACATTTCATATGTAAAAACTTGAGTGGTGTCCAGTGGAAATACAATGTGAGCACACGTATAATTTTGCATTTTCTAATAGCATCATTAAAAAAAACTAAAAGGAAACAGATGACTTTAATTTTAATAATGTACTTAATCCAGTATATCCAAAATATTACCGTTTCAACATATAATCAATGTGAAGATTTTTTTTTTTAAATTATTTATTTATTTTTAATTTTGGCTGTATTTGGTCTTCGTTTCTGTGCGAGGGCTTTCTCTAGTTGTGGTGAGCGGGGGCCACTCTTCATCGCGGTGCGCGGGCCTCTCACTATCGTGGCCTCTCTTGTTGGGAGCACAGGCTCCAGACGCGCAGGCTCAGCAGTTGTGGCTCACGGGCCCAGTTGCTCCGCGGCATGTGGGATCTTCCCAGACCAGGGCTCGAACCCGTGTCCGCTGCATTGGCAGGCAGACTCTCAACCACTGCACCACCAGGGAAGCCCAATGTGAAGATTATTAATGAAATATTTTACATTCCTTTTTTTGGGGAGGTAGTAAGTCTTTAGAATTTATAGCACATCTTAGTTTGGACACATTGTAAGTGCTCATTAGCTACATGTGGCTAGTGGCTGTGTTGCATTGGACAAGACAAATGAGAAGCTATGACTTTATTCCAGGCTAGCTGCAAATCAGTAATGTGTATAAACAACAGGAATGAAGTTCTCGAACTTAACTTTAATCTCTGTCTACATTTAGTCCCAGTAAGTCATCTTTCTGCTTTCTGGATGCCTCAGAGCCTTCAAGCCTGTGGATCATCCCAGGGATAGAAGGGGTTAGGGATCTCGGAGGTTCTGTGTAGATTCCTCCAGGATTACAGACTTGAGCAGCGTGGCTGCCTCATGATTTATGTTGAAGATGGGTGAATGTGGACTTTTTGAAAGAGAAAGTCTAGTTAAGACTGTAAAGCACATTCAGGGCCTTAGGCTGTACCTGGTACAATCACTCTCAGAGCCACCAAGGAGTACTTGCCAGGGGCTCAGCACAACCCCTACTTCCTCGAGCCTGGGCCTGAGAGCAGGAGTGTACCGAGTCTGTTGTGTTTCACGGTTTCTGAAGTCCACCACTTTACCAAGTGACATTTTATTGCATCACACATATTCAGAGAAGCTGGTGGTCACTGTCACTTCTGCTCAAAGTTAGGGCAGTGAACAGATGAGAGATTTTTCTCTTCAAACCAAAACACACTGTTAAGTATAGTCATAGGCAGTTTTATCACCAGAATTCTGTGTCAAACTCTATTACCGAAATCTACTCACTACTATTTTTGTAGGTATGTGTATGTATATATGTGTGTGTGTGTGTGTGTGTGTGTGTATGAAACCATTTGCACAGAAAAGGGGACGGGGGACAGTTTTGAAAGCTCTTGGCTTGGTGCCTCAGACCTCGGCTGTTGAGATGTTTAAGCTTTAGACATCTTCAGAATCTTTGGGTAATAGCAGAACTTATGGCAACATTATCATTCCTTTAAAAAATGTTATTATTTGGAGTATCCCACAGTTACCTAAAGACTGGAAAGGAATTTATCATCATCATTTTGACCCACTCATGCAAATTATTGGCATGAAGAAATTCACAGGACTTTTTAAAAATTTTATTTTATTCAAGTCTAGTTGATTTACAATGTTGTGTCAATTTCTGCTGTACAACGGTGACTCAGTTATACATGTACATTCTTTTCCACATTCTTTTTTTTTTTTTTTAATTTATTTACTTATTTTTGGCTGAGTTGGGTCTTTGTTTCTGTGCGAGGGCTTTCTCTAGTTGCGGCGAGCAGGGGCCACTCTTCATCGCGGTGCACGGGCCTCTCACTATCACGGCCTCTCTTGTTGGGGAGCACAGGCTCCAGACGCGCAGGCTCAGTAGTTGTGGCTCACGGGCCCAGTTGCTCCGTGGCATGTGGGATCTTCCCAGACCAGGGCTCGAACCCGTGTCCCCTGCATTAGGAGGCAGATTCTCAACCACTGTGCCACCAGGGAAGCCCTCATATTCTTTTCCATTATGGTTTATCAGAGGACATTGAATATAGTTCCCTGTGCTGTACAGTAGGAGCTTATTGTTTATCCATTCTCTGTATAATAGTTTGCATCTGCTCATCCCAGACTCCCCATCCCTCCGTCTCCCGTCCCCCCCCACCCCCTTGGCAACCACAAGTCTGTTCTCTGTGTCTTCACAGGACTTTTGAAGAGAAAACTGAAGAGTACAGTGGCTTAAAATTCATACATTTTTTTTTTAAACTTTTATTCCTTTTTGCTGTTAGCACTGACTTGTGACACATTTGTCCAGTCAGTTCTTCTCTTTCCATGATAAATAGTTAATATGTTTAGGTATCAGTATCTGAAATAGTCACCACATTTATAACTATTTCCAAAAGTTCTCTATATTCTTATTAATTTACTTGGCAGTGTGCGCTATTCTTTTAACATTTTTAATTTCATTTTGATTTTTTTCAGAACAATATATATTTATATCGTATACAAAGCAAGGCAGTACTGACTGCACGGCTCATCTGCCTCGTTCTTGTCTAACCTTGATTCCTGCCCCTCGGAGACGACCACTTTCACCTCTTCGGGTTGTTTCTTCTGCTGTTTACTTCCACTTTTTTATCGTTATTTGATTATTTTTCTCATTTGGACATTAGTTATGTACTGACTTCTTATCCTGAGTGATGAGGAATTGGCTTTTTTACACAAGTCACCCCACACTCTTCCCTCTCTGTCTTTCCAATATAGTTATATCAAGTTTTGCATTATTGTGACCAAGGCACGTAGTGTATTACGACTTCATTTCCTTTATTGGACTTGTAGTTTTTCCTGGTGGTGGTAATTGGTTTGTTTGTTTTATTAGTTATTTGTATGCATATCGCCAGTTTATTCCCAGATTCCTTTCTCCAACCATGACATTCCTCCCAATATTGTTACTGTTGTAAAATACATCATCCCTTATTAATTAACCTCAGGTAATCTCTACATGCACTTTTTTCTTGGAAACAGCTTTCCTGGAGTTTCTGTCCTCTACTTCAAACTGTACTTATTCTCCAGGCTTGTTGTCACCTCCACAGTTCCCTTCACCATGCATTTGAGACAGAGCACAGACCTGGTAGCTCTCTGAGAGTCTGTGATGTGGGGTAAAGTTTTTCAGACTTTGCATTCCACCCTCACATTAGATTGATAGTTTGGATGTAGAATTCTATATCAGAAGTCATCTTTCCCTTGGAGTTTTAAAGGTCATCGCCTCAATTGTCTTCTAGTTTTCTGTGTTGCCATTAAAAATTCCACTGCCTTCCATTTTTTTATTCTTTGTGGGTGATCATTTTTGGCCTTTCTAAACTTTTTAAGATCTTTTCTCTAGTATTCTAAACGTTACAAAAAAGTACCCATATTATAATCTAAGTGCAGAAAAATGTATTTAATCTTGAAGAAACAGTGAGGACAAGAAAGAATAATTATAAATATGACCTAGCAGTGTGGTTAGGGCTCCAATATTTGTAGAACTAAAAGGTTCTATTTATTTCTGGCGTTGGCTCAATATTTTATTAAATGAAACAGATTCAAGGTTTTGTTCAGTACAAAGGAAACTTCCTTGGTTTGCCTTAGCAGATATCTGTTAAGATTCCAAAAACAAAACTGGAGCCAAATTTTATTCACTGTATGGTTTCAGTAGTTGGACTTTGTTAAAGATGGTGGGGGGTATTTGATTTGCTATCTTCATTTTTCTCGTTACTGCCCTGGTTTAATATGATTTCCTTAGAGCAGATGGTCCCATACTTAGTTTTATACTGAGATGTAACATGACTTACAGTATCTCATAAAAATTATTCAACAGTCTTCTCCTTTTCTTTTTATTTGTGGTTTCACTTGGCTTCTGTTTTTTGTTTTTGTCATGGAGAAAGATTTTGAACCAGGCTTTGCCATTAGGTCCAGAAAACTTTTAAATAAATGACCTTGCACACATAGCTCATCTGGTAGACTCTGGTTTTAACACTGGTTTCAGGGAAACTTTCAGTCTGAAAACCTGCACTGATCATCTGCCGTATGACAAATTACTAATTATTCTCGCTCTAAAAAAAAGTTTTACTGATAAAGCCTCAAAGCTGTTTTTTGGCCCGTGCAGAAGAGCAAGTAAACCTGTTTGCTTGAAATTGGGTTCCTGGGAAGTTATTTGGAATAACTTTTTCAGCCTCATTTTAGGTTAGGATACCAGAAGCCTCTCAGGAGATCTCCAGAAGACAGTTTAAGGGTGAAGGATGCAGTAGGCTGGACATAAACATAATACTGAGCTATTCACAGCTAATTGATAACAGGAAACATTTGTGTTTCTATTTGCTTACAGGAATCTGTAATTCAGAATCCCGTGTTACTACAGATGTAGTTATTCATTAGAGAATTTGACAGGACTGCGCCGATCATTGCATCCATTCCTTTCCACTTAATCTTTCTGTTACATTTCATTTTCTTTGAATCAAGAGAAACTATGTTGGACTTTGTTTTCACGGGAGTCATCCCTTGTCTCTCTCTGCTTGGCCTCGTTGTAGAAACCCTTATTGTACTCCGCTGTTAATGGCAAGCAAACTGGAAGCATTTAGATTTCAACAAAGAGCATTTTTTGATGTAGCTAAACTGCCCTGCATAAAACAGAACCTTACTTAGGGACTAACTCAGAGTATTTTATAACATTATCTCCGAGAAGAATGAAAACTTACAAAAAAAAAAAATGAACATACATCATCAAAATGTGAATATTCTTTTTCCTAAATCTCTTTTTTTTAATTGAGAAAAATGGGAGAGAGCAAAAGATATAACAACTTTTTTATTAGGAAGGATGTTAAATAATAGATGCCATTCCATCAAAGTTGGGAGAAAAATCTGACTTACCTTTGAGAGATTTCAGTTCTAGATTTCTGAAGACAGAGTTGTCATAAAAGGACTTTCTTGTACTTTGTACTTATGAAAACTGAACTACAATAAGATCAAATAAGAGTTGCATAGATAAAAGACAAAATCCTTTGGTATCTTTTGCTGGTATGAGTGTTCAGAAAGTTGGAGAATGAATGGACAAATCTTGTTCTTTGTTTCATCTATTAATAAAAGGCAGCACTTTATTCTTAGTCTTCTGGTTCTGTAAGAATTTAAAGAAGAAATGCTTAGAATAATCTGATGAATCCAGTTCTTCATACTACTTGAAAACTGTTTCATTTATTCTTCTTATTTTAAGATCGTCTATCTTACATGATTTTAAAGTCCTGTAGGATTTTGTTTGTCTTTCTGGTAGAAATCCATATTTACCTCCCCAAAAGTTACTTCTTAGACTTGTGTAGAATATTAGGCCTAGTGGGTTTTGGTTGTCTAACCAAATTACTCATCCTTAGCCAGACCAGTTACTTACCACCAGTTATTTTTAGTTTTCTTATATGAGACTGAGAGAAAACTTTACTCTCTTGAATTCATTAGGAAAAATCTCCTTTTGCATTTCTTTTTTAAAAAATGAATTTGCCAACAATTGTCTGTATGTAGCATATAATCTGACTGATCATGCTGTTTACTTAACTTTTTCATCTAGGCTTAACTTTGCAGGGAGAGAATGTTTAGTTATTGAGTCTTGTGACTTAGGCTTCATCAAAGCTGGCTTTAAGCCCAGTTTAGAGAGTAGTTCAAAAACAGCTTTGCATTTTTAAATAATCAAGCCCCTGCTGCCTATCTGCCTAACACAAACAATTTTCTTCTGTGTGTTATGGAGAAAGTCCATCACAGGTTTCTCTTGCTTAACTAACTTGACCCTTTGCTCTTAATAATATACTTCTTCAACCTCTTTACGTCTTTCTTCCCCTGTTTTATTCTTTCCTTTGTGTCCATATCTTTTTGGCCTAGATGTACTTCTGAAGGGAAGAACATTTTATAAGCACATAGCCCTTTCTTGATAAATGGGCTCTCCTTGAGTTAATTAGTCTCCTTCACCTGGTCTTCCGTCGTTTTCCAGGACAGTCTCCGTAAGAAGGATGACAGGATTGAAGAGCTGGAAGAAGCACTAAGAGAAAGTGTACAGATAACTGCAGAGCGAGAGATGGTGCTGGCACAGGAGGAGTCAGCCAGGACCAGTGCTGAAAAACAGGTCTGCGATTTTTTACAGTTACGGCAGTGCTGCTGGTTAAAGGAGGGTGAAGCCCAGCCAGTATGGCTTAGGTGAACAGTACATAATGTATGTTTGCAGGGTTTCAAAGCACTTCACCGAGTGTAAGTATTTAGAGTTAAATAAGAATTAAAACATAGCCGTATTAAGAATTGATTCATGTTAATGCAGTCATCTGTGCGTTCCATATTTGGGGCTGACTTGTATATATTGATGTTGTATATGCAGACACATCTGATGAGATGAAATTTAACTTGCCTGTCTGTCACCAGACTGAGCACAACCCTGCTTTTAAATTAAATGGGAAAACACAAACACTTCTGAGTCAAAGATGTTGATTTAAATAGCAAAAGATTTATTTATTTTATAGCCTGTCTTGTTCACAAGAGCCGTTAAAGTTATAACAAGTTGAGGTTGGTAACAGGTATGAAGGACATAGATGTCATGACACCTGGGAGTCCCAGATCAGCATCTCAACCCGGAGGTGACTTGTTAAAGAATTCTGCTGTTTCTATTTGTTTTCTATGTTTTTATATGTCTTTTTAGATTCTCTACCCTTGCTTTAAACTTTTTATTAGGAAGAATAACTAAAGGTGGGAGGTCTGAATGGAAGAAATAGTTTTAACAAGTGAAGGCTCTAATCTCAGTTCCCATTATGAGAGTATCATTTTTCCAGTGTTGTTTCCATCTCTTTGTTGGAGAAATATATAAGTGCCAAACAGGTAAAAAGTGTTCAGTGAGAGGGTGACGTGAATCTTTTGGGGAGCCCTTTGATCAGACCACCAGAGCTCTTGTGAGCTAGGGTAGCTCCATAGCAAGGAAGAAGGGTACCTTTCAAAGCAGACGTGTCATGGTGTGTACCACCAGGCAGTCCCCTCATAACTTAGATACAAGGATCTGGTTTCTTTAGTGTCAAGTGTAGAAAGACAAACTGACATTTATTAGCAAAGCTGAAGGAAAATTGATCTTTCCAGAATGAGTTTCTTTCAGTGCCCTATTCTTAGATAAGTGCCTCGGTCCACTTTCTATTTGAACATTTATTAACGTACAGTTAAACAGAGCTCGGGGAGTGGAGAGCCTCAGAGAAGGGGTAGTGTCAGCCATTGTTCCAGGGTGAGGAGGGATCTTTTTGTATCTTGATTCTACCTTCCTTACATTCTTCCCTCTGTTTTCAAAATGTTCCCCATTTTGTCTTTCTGTAAAGATTTTTTTTCTGCTTTGGGATCATTGTTTAGTGACAAGTCTTACATATCAGACATCATGTAGACATTTTGGCAATTAATAATAAATCATGTCATGGTATATAGACTGCTGTTACATGTTCTTTTTTAAGCTATAGTGTGAACTGGTTATAATTTGCTTTCTGGGGCTGATTGATTGATATTAATGACTATTTTTATTTTTATTTTATTTATTTTTTTTTTCTTGTACTTTCTTTTTTTTTTCCACACACACACACACACACACACACTGTATTTTATTTTTACAAGAGATAGACTGACACCAAGCATTGTTAAATGGATGACCACAGCAAAAGCAACAATGATTGCAATTACCAAACACAAAACACACTGATACTATGTCATAATATTGACATTCAGTCCAGTAATCCTCCACTGTAACAGATCCTTTACTTTGCAGAGAAAATTGATTTGTATATTCTTTGCCTCTGAGTCCTTGTGGGATTTTTTTTTGTTTTTATTCAAACAAAGTCACAAAAATTATAATCATCCTCATCAGTTCACTCAGTCCCATGTAATTAATTTTTTTTTCCATCTTGATCTTTTGTTAGCACTTTTATGAGTTCATCAGTTTTCCATTAGAGTTCTGAAAATGCTTATTCATTCAGTTCAGCAGTATAGTCAGTTACCAGAAACCTGTGCTTGTCAGGGTCTTTTCCATGAATTCCTTGGAGATGAAACCCATTTATAGGAACATTTTTGCAAAAGCATCAGAGTACAACCAGAACTGTCTGTAAATGACAAAAGACTTAAAAATGACCACGGTTAAAGATTTGATGAAAGTTCATAATAATGCAATTGACAAGGAAGTTTAGTTATTTCTGAGATATACATTTTAAAGTAGTAACTGGAATTATGACTAATAACATTATACCAGAACATATAAGATTTTTAGGAATTTCATGTAATGTCTGAAACATTTATATTAACGTGTTTCCATACAAATAACCCAAAGAAAGTTTAGTATTAGTTGTTTTGTTTGTTTGTTTATTTATACTGCAGGTTCATATTAGTCATCAATTTTATACACATCCGTGTATACGTGTCAATCCCAATCGCCCAATTCAGCACACCACCATCCCCACCCCACCGCGGTTTTCCCCCCTTGGTGTCCACACGTCTGTTCTCTACATCTGTGTCTCAACTTCTGCCCTGCAAACCGGTTCATCTGTACCATTTTTCTAGGTTCCACATACATGCGTTAATATACGATATTTGCTTTCCTCTTTCTGACTTACTTCACTCTGTATGACAGTCTCTAGATCTGTCCACGTCTCAACAAATGACTCAATTTCGTTCCTTTTTATGGCTGAGTAATATTCCATTGTATATATGTACCACAACTTCTTTATCCGTTTGTCTGTCGATGGGCATTTAGGTTGCTTCCATGACCTGGTTATTGTAAATAGTGCTGCATTGAACATTGGGGTGCATGTGTCTTTTTGAACTATGGTTTTCTCTGGGTATATGCCCAGTAGTGGGATTGCTGGATCATATGGTAATTCTATTTTTAGTTTTTTAAGGAGCCTCCATACTGTTCTCCATAGTGGCTGTATCAGTTTACGTTCCCAGCAACAGTGTAAGAGGGTTCCCTTTTCTCCACACCCTCTCCAGCATTTGTTGTTTGTAGATTTTCTGATGATGCCCATTCTAACTGGTGTGAGGTGATACCTCATTGTAGTTTTGATTTGCATTTCTCTAATAATTAGTGATGTTGAGCATCTTTTCATGTGCTTCTTGGCCATCTGTATGACTTCTTTGGAGAAATGTCTATTTAGGTCTTCTGCCCATTTTTGGATTGGGTTGTTTGTTTCTTGAATATTGAGCTGCATGAGCTGTTTATATATTTTGGAGATCAATCCTTTGTCCGTTGATTCGTTTGCAAATATTTTCTCCCATTCTGAGGGTTGTCTTTTCGTCTTGTTTATGGTTTCCTTTGCTGTGCAAAAGCTTCTAAGTTTCATTAGGTCCCACTTGTTTATTTTTGTTTTTATTTCCATTACTCTAGGAGGTGGATCAAAAAAGATCTTGCTGTGATTTATGTCAAAGAGTGTTCTTCCTATGTTTTCCTCTAAGAGTTTTATAGTGTCCAGTCTTACATTTAGGTCTCAAATCCATTTTGAGTTTATTTTTCTGTATGGTGTTAGGGAGTGTTCTAATTTCATTCTTTTACATGTAGCTGTCCAGTTTTCCCAGCACCACTTATTGAAGAGGCTGTCTTTTCTCCATTGTATATCTTTGCCTCCTTTGTCATAGATTAGTTAACCATAGGTGCATGGGTTTATCTCTGGGCTTTCTATCTTGTTCCATTGATCTATGTTTCTGTTTTTGTGCCAGTACCATATTGTCTTGATTACTGTAGCTTTGTAGTATGGTCTGAAGTCAGGGAGTCTGATTCCTCCAGCTCCATTTTTTTCCCTCAAGACTGCTTTGGCTATTCGGGTTCTTTTGTGTCTCCATACAAATTTTAAGATGATTTGTTCTAGTTCCGTAAAACATGCCATTGGGAATTTGATAGGGATTGCACTGAATCTGTAGATTGCTTTGGGTCGTATAGTTATTTTCACAATATTGATTCTTCCAATCCAAGAACATGGTATATCTCTCCATCTGTTGTATCATCTTTAATATCTTTCATCAGTGTCTTATAGTTTTCTGCATACAGGTCTTTTGTCTCCCTAGGTAGGTTTATTCCTAGGTATTTTATTCTTTTTGTTATGATGGTAAATGAGAGTGTTTCCATAATTTCTCTTTCAGATTTTTCATCATTAGTGTATAGGAATGCAAGAGATTTCTGTGCATTAATTTTGTATCCTGCAACTTTACCAAATTCATTGATTAGCTCTAGTAGTTTTCTGGTGGCATTTTTAGGATTCTCTATGTATAGTATCATGTCATCTGCAAACAGTGACAGTTTTACTTCTTCTTTTCCAATTTGTATTCCTTTTATTTCTTTTTCTTCTCTGATTGCCATGGCTAGGACTTCCAAAACTATGTTGAATAATAGTGGCGAGAGTGGACATCCTTGTCTCATTCCTGATCTTAGAGGAAATGCTTTCAGTTTTTCACCATTGAGAATGATGTTTGTTGTGGGTTTGTCGTATATGACCTTTATTATGTTGAGGTAGGTTCCCTCTATGCCCACTTTCTGGAGAGTTTTTATCATAAATGGGTGTTGAATTTTGTCAAAAGCTTTTTCTGCATCTGTTGAGATGGTCATATGGTTTTTCTCCTTCAATTTGTTAATACAGTGTATCACATTGATTGATTTGCGTATATTGAAGAATCCTTGCATCCCTGGGATAAATCCCACTTGATCGTGGTGTATGATCCTTTTAATGTGTTGTTGGATTCTGTTTGCTAGTATTTTGTTGAGGATTTTTGCATCTATATTCATCAGTGATATTGGTCTGTCATTTTCTTTTTTTGTAGTATCTTTGTCTGGTTTTGGTATCAGGGTGATGATGGCCTCATAGAATGAGTTTGGGAGTGTTCCTTCCTCTGCAATTTTTTGCAAGAGTTTCAGAAGGATGGGTGTTAGCTCTTCTCTAATGTTTGATAGAATTCACCTGTGAAGCCATCTGGTCCTGGACTTCTGTTTGTTGGAAGATTTTTAATAACAGTTTCAATTTCAGTGCTTGTGATTGGTCTGTTCATATTTTCTGTTTCTTCCTGGTTCAGTCTTGGAAGTTTATACCTTTCTAAGAATTTGTCAGTTTCTTCCAGGTTGTCCATTTTATTGGCATAGAGTTGCTTGTAGTAGTCTCTTAGGATGCTTTGTATTTCTGCGGTGTCTGTTGTAACTTCTTCTTTTTCATTTCTAATTTTATTGATTTGAGTCCTCTCCCTCTTTTTCTTGATGAGTCTGGCTAATGGTTTATCAATTTTGTATATCTTCTCAAAGAACCAGCTTTTAGTTTTATTGATCTTTGCTATTGTTTTCTTTGTTTCTATTTCACTTATTTCTGTTCTGATCTTTATGATTTCTTTCCTTCTGCTAACTTTGGGTTTCGTTTGTTCTTCTTTCTCTAGTTCCTTTAGGTGTAAGGTTAGATTGTTTACTTGAGATTTTTCTTGTTTCTTGAGGTAGGCTTGTATAGCTATAAACTTCCCTCTTAGAACTGCTTTTGCTGCATCCCATAGGTTTTGGATCGTTGTATTTTCATTGTCATTTGTCTCTAGGTATTTTTTGATTTCCTCTTTGATTTCTTCAGCGATCTCTTGGTTATTTAGTAACGTATTGTTTAACCTCCATGTGTTTGTGTTTTTTACGTTTTTTCCCCTGTAATTCATTTCTAATCTCATAGCATTGTGGTCAGAAAAGATGCTTGATATGATTTCAATTTTCTTAAATTTACTGAGGCTTGATTTGTGGCCCAAGATGTGATCTATCCTGGAGAATGTTCCATACACACTTGAGAAGAACGTGTAATCTGCTGTTTTTGGATGGAATGTCCTATAAATATCAATTAAATCTATCTGTTCTATTGTGTCATTTAAAGCTTCTGTTTCCTTATTTATTTTCATTTTGGATGATCTGTCCATTGGTGTAAGTGAGGTGTTAAAGTCCCCCACTATTATTGTGTTACTGTCGATTTCTTCTTTTATAGCTGTTAGCAGTTGCCTTACGTATTGAGGTGCTCCTATGTTGGGTGCGTATATATTTATAATTGTTATATCTTCTTGGATTGATCCCTTGATCATTATAGTGTTCTTTCTTGTCTCTTGTAACATTCTTTATTTTCAAGTCTATTTTATCTGATATGAGTATAGCTACTCCAGCTTTCTTTTGATTTCCATTTGCATGGAATATCTTTTTCCATCCCCTCACTTTCAGTCTGTATGTGTCCCTAGGTCTGAAGTGGGTCTCTTGTAGACAGCATATATACAGGTCTTCTTTTTGTATCCATTCAGCAAGCCTGTGTCTTTTGGTTGGAGCATTTAATCCATTCAAGTTTAAGGTAATTATCGATATGTATGTTCCTGTGACCATTTTCTTAATTGTTATAGGTTTGTTTTTGTAGGTCCTTTTCTTCTCTTGTGTTTCCCACTTAGAGAAGTTCCTTTAGCATTTGTTTTAGAGCTGGTTTGGTGGTGCTGCATTCTCTTAGCTTTTGCTTGTCTGTAGAGCTTTTTATTTCTCCATCGAATCTGAATGAGATCCTTGCTGGGTAGAGTAATCTTGGTTGTAGTTTCTTCCCTTTCATCACCTTAAGTATATCATGCCACTCCTTTCTGGCTTGTAGAGTTTCTGCTGAGAAATCAGCTGTTAATAACCTTATGGGAGTTCCCTTGTATGTTATTTGTCATTTTTCCCTTGCTGCTTTCAATAATTTTTCTTTGTCTTTAATTTTTGCCAATTTGATTACCATGTGTCTCGGCGTGTTTCTCCTTGGGTTTATCCTATATGGGACTCACTGCGCTTCCTGGACTTGGGTGGCTATTTCCTTTCCCATGTTAGGGAAGTTTTCGACTATAATCTCTTCAAATAGTTTCTCTAGTCCCTCCTCTCTCTCTTCTCCTTCTGGGACCCCTATAATGTGAATGTTGGTGCGTTTAATGTCCCAGAGGTCTCTTAGGCTGTCTTCATTTCTTTTCATTCTTTATTCTTTAGTCTGTTCCGCAGCAGTGAATTCCACCATTCTGTCTTCCAGGTCATTTATCCGTTCTTCTGCCTCAGTTATTCTGTTATTGATTCCTTCTAGTGTAGTTTTCATTTCAGTTATTGTATTGTTCATCTCTGTTTGTTTGTTCTTTAATTCTTCTAGGTCTTTGTTAAACATTTTTTGCATCTTCTCGATCTTTGCCTCCATTCTTTTTCCGAGGTCCTGGATCATCTTCACTATCACTATCATTATTCTGAATTCTTTTTCTGGAAGGTTGCCTATCTCCATTTCATTTAGTTGTTTTTCTGGAGTTTTATCTTGTTCCTTCATCTGGTATATAGCCCTCTGCCTTTTCATCTTGTCTATCTTTCTGTGAATGTGGTTTTTGTTCCACAGGCTGCAGGATTGTAGTTCTTCTTGCTTCTGCTGTCTGCCCTCTGGTGGATGAGTCTATCTTAATAGGCTATTTTTAGATCAGTTTTTTAGTTCACAGAAAAGTTGAGCAGAAAGTACAGAGAGTTCCCATATACGCCTTCCTAGACCTCAATTTCCCTTGTTGTTAACATCTTGCATTGGTGTGATACAGTTGTTAAAATTGATGGGCCAGTATTGACACATTATTAACTAGTCCATAGTTTACAGTTTGGATCACTCTCATGTTATACATATTATGGGTTTTGCCAAATGTATGATGGCATGTATCTACCATTACAGTATCATACAAAATAGTTTCAGTCCCTGAAAATTCCCCATGCTCCTCCTTTTCATCCCTCCCCCATCTCCCCAATCCCTGATCTTTTTCCTGTAACCTTTTCAGACTGGCTTCTTTCCTTTAGCCTCTGCATTTAAGGTAATCCAATGTCTTTTTGTGGCCTGAGAGTTTATCTTGTTTTATCTCTGAAAATATTCCACTGAATGGACGTACCATTGTTTGTTTATTCCATTACCTATTGAATAACACCTTGGTTGCTTCCAGTTTTTGGCAGTTGTCAGTAAAGCTGCTGTAAACATTCATGTGCAGGTTTCTGTATGGGCATCAGTTTTCAACTCATTTAGGTAAATGTCTGGGAGTGTGATTGCTAGGTTGTATTGAGCTTTGTAAGAAACTGAAAAAAAAATCTTTTGAAGTGGCTGTAAATAATTTGCTTTTAATTGCATGCCTTTTTCTTTCTCTTTCCTGTTTATCTTTTTTCGTCCATTCTGCTACTCACTGCCTGTCTGAAGCTGTTGAGTGAAATATTGCATGAGACCAGTCATTTGGGCTTTAAGTGGTTTAAGGTATGAAGAAACTGCTTTTATGTTTGTACTTCTGAGGCTGTGTACCCGTCATTCACTGTCCTCTCCAGCTTCCATCTTCTATTCTTTTATTGTATCTTTTTCTGTCTTCTAACCCTACTGTTAATTTTGCTTATATGTATTAATTGTATGCACCAAAGTAATCTACAAATATTTGTTTGAAATATCTTAAATGGCTTTTAATGTCCCTAATGGCTAGGGACATTATACTTATTATCTTGCTCAGGTCCAAAATTTATGTCTCTTGCCTAAATTTAGCCTCTGAGAAGAAATGCCTCCCTCTGATAGAAGAAGGGTAGCTGCATCTCTGAATTTCTCAAGGAGCAACGTAAAGTTGTTTGGGAACCATTTCTGTTATTAAAATAAAATACAGAACCTTTTAAAGTTTGAGCAGAGAAAAACTCTCAAAGGAAAATGACTCTTGATGCCTTTCTTGTATTCTTACAGGATCCCCTTACATGTCTTTATTCCTAATATGTGCTGCTCTACACTGAGCCCATGCCCTAAATTTAAAGAAGTTGTCCAATGATCTAGTGAAGGAAGACCTCCTCTAACCTGTGTTGGCAAATGGAGAGAATAAAGTGAATAATTCTGTGGGGGAAAACTCAAGGGCTTTTTTTTTTTTTTTAATAAATTTATTTATTTTATTTATTTTTATTTTTGGCTGTGTTGGGTCTTCGTTGCTGTGCGCAGGCTTTCTCTAGTTGCGGCGAGCGGGGATTACTCTTTGTTGCGGTACACGGGCTTCTCATTGCGGTGGCTTCTCATTGCGAAGCATGGGCTCTAGGTGCACGGGCTTTAGTAGTTGCGGCACACGGGCTCAGTAGTTGTGGCTCGTGGGCTCTAGAGTGCAAGCTCAGTAGTTGTGGCGCACGGGCTTAGTTGCTCCACAGCATGTGGGATCTTCCTGGACCAGGGCTCAAACCCGTGTCCCCTGCATTGGCAGGCGGATTCTTAACCACTGTGCCACCAGGGAAGCCCTCAAGGGCTCCTTTTACCTTTGCTTTGTTCCTTTCCATATGGGTTTTCTTCTTTGGAAACTTCTCTCTGCTCAACTTTTGACAGGTTTTGTGTTGTGTTCAATTTAAGCGTCTATATGAACATAGAGTAAAGATTGTTCCCTTAAATAGGTCGCAGAATTGCCAAGGGGCTGGGAGCAGTGTCTTCTGTTCAGCATTGTTACTGTGAACTTAACATTTTTGACATGATTGTGTTTTTGTTTTTGTTTTGTTTTTTAGCACTTGAAAAGAATGTTTTAAATATCTTCACTGGTATTCTTTGAGAGTAAATTTATTTTTTGAAGGAGCCATTTGCAAATTGCTAGCTAAATGTTTCAAAAACGCCTCTAAAGTAATAAGACTTTTTCTTGTCACTTAATAAGGTGGATTTATATCTGTCCCTAAAGTATATTTTTTAATGTTTTGAGCAATGGAAAAGATATATCCTGTCAATGTGACTAACATTTGCACGAGTTCTCATTTCAAGGCTCATTTTTAATAGTGATACTCATGTTTTTCAAATTGCCATTTGGCCATTATCTGGCGTGTATGTTAAGTGTAAATTCTTGACCTAGAAGATCATAACATTTTACCAATGATTTGCTAGATAGTTATAGATGAATGAGCATTTTTAAGGATTACATCTTTTCTTATTCTTTTTTAATTCAGGTTTTAAAACTTTTTCTTTGCATATTAAAAATTGTGCAATCTAATTAAAATCATTTGAACAAAAAGTGACACTTGATTAAAGTTCATTTTACAACCTGCAGGACACCCTGGACCAGCATGGCCTTCACTCCAGGTTTCTCTGTCATCCCACCCAGGTGCTTCCTTCAGCTTGCAAGGCCTCTCCCTTCCCTGTCAGCCATGCAGGCAGACGGGAGAGGCAGGCATGCTTCCTTGTCAGTAGTTTTTGGTTCTTTGATGTGAAAGTGGGCAGCACAGTCATTTAAGCTTGATCCATCTTTTTGTGGGAAGTCTGGTGCATATTGGGAGCCCACGCCTCACTGCGCCTCGCCTGCTTGCTTCTCCTGTTCCACTGTTTCTTTTGCAGGTGGTGGGTTTTTCTCCACATTTCTGTCTTCCTCACTTCTGACTGAATCTCAGCCACACCTGCTGTGTCGAGGTGGCTGCAGAGGAGGTGGCCCTGGACGCAGGACAGTGGGGCCTGCCCAGTGGCTGCTGCCGAGTGTCCTATCTGTTTTTGTTCTTAAAGGTTTATTAAATCCCCTATTAGCTGCAAATCTACCCAGCCAATTACACAGCAGTTATCACCATGATACCTGAGTAAATACTTGTTCAAATGGAACAGTTACCACGGCGAAGCAGCACTGGTAGCTGGGCAGCCTAGAGAAGATGGTGTATGGTGACAGGACTGTAATTGGACTCCCCAGGCCTTCCCATTGCCCTCTACTTTCAGCTGTTCCCAAAATGGACAATTTATTATTTGGTCTTATAAACAGAATCCTGTACTGATCTGAATATTTATAGCAAATGATATTTTCCTCAGTTTTTAATTAAGTGGCAGTAATGCTCAGAAAATAAAATACCTTTACTTACACTACCTTTTCCATAGACGTTTATTGAATCACATGTATTTTTCCAGATGCCACACTAAGGATTGAAAATAAAAAGGTAATAGATACAGCCTCTGCCTCAAGAAGTTCACGTTTATTGGGAAAGCCTGGAGAATGAACCTATAATTATGGTTCAGTTTGATAACTTCCATTGGCAGGGATCTGCATAGAGAGCTTTAAGAGTAGAACAGGTAGGGCTGCTCTCACCTTCTGAGACAGACAACGTTCTGCCTGTGGAGTGTGTATCTCTCCCTACATCAACCTGCTTTCTATGTAATCCAGTTTGGAGGGGTCCATAGAAGGCTTCCTGGAGGAGGTGGCTTATGCACGAGCTCAGTCTTAGAAAGAGTTAGGCAAAGAGGTGAAAGATGTTCGACGTACTACCCGTGAATGGACCAGCATAGGTAGAAGTTGGAAGCATTGGGGAATTTTAGGTAGCGGTTAGCAGTTACGGCTTAGGTTCCACATGAACGTCAAGATCAGTGGGAGTCTTTTCTTCTGAGCTGTGTGGCTGACAGGGTCTTGGAGCTCCGGCCGGGAGTCAGGCCTGAGCCTCTGAGGTGGGAGAGCCGAGTTCAGGACATTGGTCCACCAGAGACCTCCCGGCCCCACGTAATATCAAATGGCAAAATCTCTCCCAGAGATCTCCACCTCAACGCTAAGGCCCAGCTCCACTCAATGACCAGCAAGCTACAGTGCTGGACACCCTATGCCAAACAACTAGCAAGATAGGAACACAACCCCACCCATTAACAGAGAGGCTACCTAAAATCATAATAAGGTCACAGACACCCCAAAACACACCACTGGATGCGGTCCTGCCCACCAGAAAGACAAGATCCAGCCTCATCCACCAGAACACAGGCACCAGTCCCCTCCACCGGGAAGCCTCCACAACCCACTGAATCAACCTTACCCACTGGGGGCAGGCACCAAAGAAAACGGGAACTATGAACCTTCAGCCTGTGAAAAGGAGACCCCAAACACAGTAAGTTAAGCAAAATGAGAAGACAGAGAAATACTCAGCAGATGAAGGAGCAAGGTAAGAACCCATAAGAAATGAAGAGGAAATAGGCAGTCTACCTGAAAAAGAATTCAGAATAATGATAGTAAAGATGATCCAAAATCTTGGAAATAGAATGGAGAAAATACAAGAAACGTTTAACAAGTACCTAGAAGAACTAAAGGGCAAACAAACAATGATGAACAACACAATAAATGAAATGTAAAATTTTCTGGAAGGAATCAAGAGCAGAATAACTGAGGCAGAAAAATGGATAAGTGACCTGGAAGATAAAATAGTAGAAATAACTACTGCAGAGCAGAATAAAGAAAAAAGAATGAAAAGAATTGAGGACAGTCTCAGAGACCTCTGGGACAACATTAAATGCACCAACATTCAAATTATAAGGGTCCCAGAAGAAGAGAAAAAGAAAGGGACTGAGAAAATATTTGAAGAGATTATAGTTGAAAAGTACCCTAACATGGGAAAAGAAATAGTCAAGTCCAGGCAGCACAGTGAGTCCCAGGCAGGATAAATCCAGGGAGAAACATGCTAAGACACATATTAATCAAACTATCAAAAATAAAATACAAAGAAAAAATACTAAAAACAGCAAGGGAAAAGCAACAAATACCATACAAGGGAATCCCCCTAAGATTAACAGCTGATCTTTCAGCAGAAACTTTGCAAGCCAGAAGGGAGTTGCAGGACATATTTAAAGTGATCAAAGGGAAAAACCTACAACCAAGATTACTCTACTCAGCAAGGATCTCATTCAGGTTCGACAGAGAAATTAAAACCTTTACAGACAAGCAAAAGTTAAGAGAATTCAGCACCACAAAACCAGCTTTACAACAAATGCTCAAGGAACTTCTCTAGTCAGGAAACACAAGAGAAGGAAAAGTCCTACAAAAACAAACCCAAAACAATTAAAATGGTAATAGAAACATACATATTGATAACTACCTTAAATGTAAATGGATTAAATGCTCCCACCAAAAGATATAGACTGGCTGAATGGATACAAAAACAAGACCCATATATATGCTGTCTACAAGAGCCCCACTTCAGATCTAGAGACACATACAGACTGAAAGTGAGGGGATGGAAAAAGACATTCCACGCAAATGGAAATCAAGAGAAAGCTGGAGTAGCAATTCTCATATCAGACAAAATAGACTTTAAAGACTATTACAAGGGGCAAAGAAGGACACTACGTAATGATCAAGGGATCAATCCAAGAAGAAGATATAACAATTGTAAATATTTATGCAGCCAACATAGGAACACCTCAATACATAAGGCAAATGCTAACAGCCATAAAAGGGGAAATCAACAGCAACATGATCATAGTAGGGGACTTTAACACCCCACTTTCACCAATGGACAGATCATCCAAAATGAAAATAAATAAGGAAACACAAGCTTTAAATGATACATTAAACAACATGGACTTAATTGATATTTACAGGACATTCCATCCAAAAGCAACAGAATACACTTTCTTCTCAAGTGCTCACAGAACATTCTCCAGGATACATCATGTCTTGAGTCACAGATCAAGCCTTGGTAAATTTAAGAAAATTGAAATTGTATCAAGTATCTTTTCTGAGCACAACACTATGAGACTAGATATCAGTTACAAGAAAAAAACTGTAAAAGTAGAAACACATGGAGGCTAAGAAATGAAGGAAACAGTAGCAAAGATCAATAAAACTAAAAGCTGGTTCTTTGAGAAGATAAACAAAATTGATAAACCATTAGCCAGACTCATCAAGAAAAAAAGAGAGAAGACTCAAATCAGTAGAATTAGAAATGAAAAAGGAGAAGTAACAACTGACATTGCAGAAATACAAAGGATCATGACAGATTACTACAAGCAACTATATGCCAACAAAATGGACAACCTGGAAGAAATGGACAAAATCTTAGAAAAACACACCTTCCGAGACTGAACCAGGAAGAAATAGAAAATATGAACAGACCAATCACAAGCACTGAAATTGAAACTGTTATTAATAATCTTCTAACAAACAGAAGTCCAGGACCAGATGGCTTCACAGGCGAATTCTATCAAACGTATTTAGAGAAGAGCTAACACCTATCCTTCTCAAACACTTCCAAAATATAGCAGAGGGAGGAACACTCTCCAACTCATTCTACGAGGCCACCACCACCCTGATACCAAAACCAGACAAAGATGACACAAAAAAAGAAAACTACAGGCCATTATCACTGATGAACATAAATGCAAAAATCCTCAAGAAAATACAAACAGAATCCAACAGCATATTAAAAGGATCCTACACCATGATCAAGTGGGGTTTATCCCAGGAATGCAAGGATTCTTGCATATACACAAATCAATCAATGTGATACACCATATTAACAAATTGAAGGAGAAAAACCATATGGTCATCTCAGATGCAGAAAAAGCTTTCGACAAAATTCAACACCAATTTATGATAAAAACCCTCCAGAAAGTAGGCATCGAGGGAATTTACCTCAACATAATAAAGGCCATATATGACAAACCCACAGCCAGCATCGTACTCCATGGTGAAAACCTGAAACCATTTCCGCTAAGATCAGGAACAAGACAAGGTTGCCCACTCTCACCACTATTGCTCACATAGTTTTGGAAGTTTTAGCCACAGCAGTCAGAGAAGAAAAAGAAAAGGAATCCAAATCAGAAAAGAAGAAGTAAAACTGTCACTGTTTGCAGATGACATGATACTATACATAGAGAATCCTAAAGATACTACCAGAAAACTACTAGAGTTAATCAATGAATTTGGTAAAGTAGCAGGATACAAAATTAATGTACAGAAATCTGTTGCATTCCTATACACTAATGATGAAAAATCTGAAAGAGAAATTATAGAAACACTCCCATTTACCATTGCAACAAAAAGAATAAAATACCTAGGAATAAACCTACCTAAGGAGACAAAAGACCTATGTGCAGAAAACTATAAGACACTGATGAAAGAAACTAAAGGTGATACAAACAGATGGTGAGATATACCATGTTCTTGGATTGGAAGAATCAACATTGTGAAAATGACTATACGACCCAAAGCAATCTACAGATTCAGTGCAATCCCTACCAATGGCATTTTTCACAGAACTAGAACAAAAAATTTTTACAATTTGTGTGGAAACACAAAAGACTCCGAATAGCCAAAGCAATCTTGAGAAAGGAAAACGGAGCTGGAGGAATGAGGCTCCCTGACTTCAGACTATGCTACAAAGCTACAGTAATCAAGACAGTATGGTACTGGCACAAAAACAGAAATGTAGTTCAACGGAACAGGATAGAAAGCCCAGAGATAAACCCATGCACGTATGGTCACCTTATCTTTGATGAAGGAGGCCAGAATATACAGTGGAGAAAAGACAGCTTCTTCAATAAGTAGTGCTGGGAAAACTGGACAGCTCTATGTAAAAGAATGAAATGAGAACACTCCCTAACACCATACACAAAAATAAACTCAACATGGATTAAAGACCTAAATGTAAGGCCAGACACTATAAAACTCTTAGAGGAAAGCATAGGCAGAACACTCTGTGACATAAATCACAGCAAGATCCTTTTTGACCCGCCTCCTAGAGAAATGGAAATAAAAACAAAAATAAACAAATGGGACCTAATGAAACTTAGAAGCTTTTGCACAGCAAAGGAGACCATAAACAAGACGAAAAGACAACCCTCTGAATGGGAGAAAATATTTGCAAACGAAGCAACTGACAAAGAATTAATCTTCAAAATATACAAGCAGCTCATGCAGCTCAATATCAAAAATACAAACAACCCATTCCAAAAATGGTCAGAAGACCTAAATAGATATTTCTCCAAAGAAGATATACAAATTGCCAGCAGACACATGAAAGAATGCTCAACATCACTAATCATTAGAGAAATGCAAATCCAAACTACAATGAGGTATCACCTCACACCACTCAGAGTGGCCATCATCAAAAAATCTAGAAACAGTAAATGCTGGAGAGGGTGTGGAGAAAAGGGAACCCTTTTGCACTATTGGTGGGAATGTAAATTGATACAGCCACTATGGAGAACAGTATGGAGGTTCCTTAAAAAACTAAAAATAGAACTACCATACAACCCAGCAATCCCGCTACTGGGCATATACCCTGAGAAAACCATAATTCAAAAAGAGTCTTGTACCACAGTGTTCATTGCAGCTCTGTTTACAATAGCCAGGACGTGGAAGCAGCCTAAGTGTCCATCGACAGATGAATGGATAAAGAAGATGTGGCACATACAATGGAATATTACTCAGCCATATAATAAATGAAATTGAGTTATTTGTTGTGAGGTGGATGGACCTAGAGACTGTCATACAGAGTGAAGTAAGTTAGAAAGAGAAGAACAACTACCGTATGCTAACACATATATATGGAATCAAAAAAAAAATGATTCTGAAGAACCTAGGGGCAGGACAGGAATAAAGACGCAGACATAGAGAATGGACCTTAGGACACGGGGAGGGGGAAGGGTAAGCTGGGACGAAGTGAGAGAGTGGCATGGACATATATACACTACCAAATGTAAAACAGATAGCTAGTGGGAAGCAGCCACATAGCACAGGGAGATCAGCTCGGGGCTTTGTGACCACCTAGAGGGGTGGGATAGGGAGGGTGGGAGGGGGACTTAAGAGGGAGGGGATATGGGGATATAGGTACATATATAGCTGATTCACTTTTTTATACAGCAGAAACTAACACACCATTGTGAAGCAATTATACTCCAGTAAAGATGTTTTAAAAGAAAAAAAAAGATCTGTGGGAGGGAAGGGGGCACGGGGAAGAAGTGCACACAGTCAGATGTGCCAAATCTTGTTTAGTCTTAGACTCTGGAATTTTGACTTTGTATTCAAGGCAGTGGAGAACTGTTGAAGCATTTTAAGCAGGGAGCAGTATTTATGAGATTTCTGGCTCATTCATTCGTTCGGCAGATCTTTATTGAATATCTGATGGTGCTGTGGTAGCCTGAGTAACACACCTTGATGAGCAAAGCAGCAGTGGTGTCTCCCGTAAGAGAGCTTGCAGTCCACAGGGGGACACAGATACCAGCCTGAAAAATGACACTTAATTACAGGTTATCACCAAGTGCTGTAAAGGGTAAGAACAGGGTTTCTGGGATAGACGATAACTGGATGGAGGTTGGAGAGGGTAGAACCTATTTTTGACTCAGTGCACAGAGAGGGTCCTCTGAGAAAGTGCCTGAAGGGTGAGACGCCTACCTGTGACAAGTGGGAGGACCTGGCAGCAGTAGGTGGGGACAAGCTGACCTGCGTGAGGACAACCAGCACGACTGGGGCAGGGGCACTGCAGGGTACGCAGAGGTCAGTGGAGGCAAGCAGTTCGTGTTTTTCTAAGCATGTTGGATGCCACTGTGGACGTTTAAGTCGGGCATGACATCCTCTGATTTGTGTTTTGAAAAGATCATTGTGGCTGTGGGTTGGAAAACGGATTCAGCAGAGCTGAGTGGAAGCAAGAAGGTCCGCTGGGTAACTAGAGTAGCCTAGGCCAGAGATCTTCAAGCTGAGGCACCCACGCACCTGGAACCGCACCAGCCTTTTCCCCAGGGATCTGTGGGTCCAGCTCCTCTGCTTCTAAGCATACTTTTCCCTCAAATCGCTCTGCCTAAGAAGGCATCTGACACATGCAGATTCTCTTGTTTCATTTCCCCCTTCGCAGTTGTGCATCCCTCACTCTGCGGTGGGCACTCCTCTCCTAGGTCTTACTCTTCTGTGTTCCTCCGGGGAGGGGAGAAAACCTCTCGAACAACAACAAAGGGATAATTCTAAAGGTTTGTACTGAGAAACTGGATGAGGAAAGTCAGATTGTTTACAATTCTTTGTTTTCAACAGAATCAAAGGACACCTGATTGAGATGCTGGCTGATAGATAATTATCCGTGATTTTTGATGATAGGCTACTCTGTGATTTGGGGCATATAATTCTGAAGGAGTGCCAAAAGTCAAGTTACAGTACCATAACAAAACTCCTCTTCCTATTTGTTTTCATAAAAGTTTGT
Organism: Balaenoptera musculus; assembly: GCF_009873245.2. Taxonomy (NCBI): domain Eukaryota; kingdom Metazoa; phylum Chordata; class Mammalia; order Artiodactyla; family Balaenopteridae; genus Balaenoptera; species Balaenoptera musculus. Next base: position 1,940,099 of record NC_045794.1, on the reverse strand, counting down.
TAGTGCTTATGCCTGTGAAAATGAAACATATCATAGAATTGATACTGAACCCTGAGTTTTTCTCTCAGTAAGTAATATTCATCAGGAGATATCTCACCTAATAGTAAAAGTTCCATTAATCTCATTGAGATAAGTATGCTTAAAGATAAGTTGTTAATAAAATTTTGTACTCTTCATGTTTTATAGTTATCTCTCAAAATATCTAATATTTATACTGGTTTTAATTGATCATATGTTACTAGTAATGATAATCCAAAAGAATTTTTTAACAGAGTTATGACCACAGGAAATGTTGTGAATATCAAATTTAAATTTATATACATAATTTTATTGCAGAAAAGTATGAGAGAGGATCCATACAAAAAAATCTAGAATAAAATAAATTTCATTAGTATAAAATTTTAGGGAGAAGTGGAATTGAAACCCAAGATCAAAGAGCAAATGTAAAAAATAAAAATTTTAATCATTAAAGCACAGTTTGTCCTTATAGTTTTTAATAGATAGTAATGGATATCAAGTCACCATGGTATTTATATTTCATCAGATACTTTCTGTTTTAAAAAGAAGTGGTGCTTTTTTTTTTGAAAACAATTTTTAAAATACCTAAGAAATTACATTCTTTGCAACTCTTTAACACATTGTGGTATAAGACTCTTTTTGAATTATGGTTTTCTCAGGGTATATGCCCAGTAGTGGGATTGCTGGGTCATATGGTAGTTCTGTTTTTAGTTTTTTAAGGAACCTCAATACTGTTCTCCGTAGTGGCTGTATCAATTTCCATTCCCACCAACAGTACAAAAGGGTTCCCTTTTCTCCACACCCTCTCCAGCATTTACTGTTTCTGGATTTTTTGATGATGGCCACTCTGAGTGGTGTGAGATGATACCTCATTGTAGTTCCGATTTGCATTTCTCTAATGATTAGTGATGTTGAGCATCCTTTCACGTGTTTGTTGGCAATCTGTATATCTTCTTTGGAGAAATATCTATTTAGGTCTTCTGCCCGTTTTTGGATTGGGTTGTTTGTTTTTTTGATATTGAGCTGCATGAGCTGCTTGTATATTTTGGAGGTTAATCCTTTGTCAGTTGCTTCGTTTGCAAATATTTTCTCCCATTCAGAGGGTTGTCTTTTTGTCTTGTTTATGGTCTCCTTTGCTGTGCAAAAGCTTCTAAGTTTCATTAGGTCCCATTTGTTTATTTTTGTTTTTATTTCCATTTCTCTAGGAGGTGGGTCAAAAAGGATCTTTCTGTGATTTATGTCACAGAGTGTTCTTCCTATGTTTTCCTCTAAGAGTTTTATAGTGTCTGGCCTTACATTTAGGTCTTTAATCCATGTTGAGTTTATTTTTGTGTATGGTGTTAGGGAGTGTTCTCATTTCATTCTTTTACGTAGAGCTGTCCAGTTTTCCCAGCACTACTTATTGAAGAGGCTGTCTTTTCTCCACTGTATATTCTGGCCTCCTTCATCAAAGATAAGGTGACCATATGTGCATGGGTTTATCTCTGGGCTTTCTATCCTGTTCCGTTGAACTACATTTCTGTTTTTGTGCCAGTACCATACTGTCTTGATTACTGTAGCTTTGTAGCATAGTCTGAAGTCAGGGAGCCTGATTCCTCCAGCTCCGTTTTTCTTTCTCAAGATTGCTTTGGCTATTCGGGGTCTTTTGTGTTCCCATACAAATTGTGAAATTTTTTTGTTCTAGTTCTGTGAAAAATGCCATTGGTAGTTTGATAGGGATTGCACTGAATCTGTAGACTGCTTTGGGTAGCATAGTCATTTTCACAATGCTGATTCTTCCAATCCAAGAACATGGTATATCTCTCCATCTGTTTGTATCACCTTTAGTTTCTTTCATCAGTGTCTTATAGTTTTCTGCATACAGGTCTTTTGTCTCCTTAGGTAGGTTTATTCCTAGGTATTTTATTCTTTTTATTGCAATGGTAAATGGGAGTGTTTCCTTAATTTCTCTTTCAGATTTTTCATCATTAGTGTATAGGAATGCAACAGATTTCTGTACATTAATTTTGTATCCTGCTACTTTACCAAATTCATTGATTAGTTCTAGTAGTTTTCTGGTAGTATCTTTAGGATTCTCTATGTATAGTATCATGTCATCTGCACACAGTGACAGTTTTACTTCTTCTTTTCTGATTTGGATTCCTTTTCTTTTTCTTCTCTGACTGCTGTGGCTAAAACTTCCAAAACTATGTGAGCAATAGTGGTGAGAGTGGGCAACCTTGTCTTGTTCCTATCTTAGTGGAAATGGTTTCAGGTTTCCACCATGGAGAATGATGCTGGCTGTGGGTTTGTCATATATGGCCTTTATTATGTTGAGGTAAATTCCCTCGATGCCTATCAGCTCTTTAACTTATGGTGTGATACCAACTCTTTAACTTACGATGCAAAAAAATCATATATCAAGTTAAGATCCTAGTTATATAAACTCTTTAAGAGGTATACAAACACAGTCATTGTAGAAGACTCCTGGTCTACGGGAGGGCGGGCAGATTAGGCTGAGCACCTCATATACTGGAAGCGGAGGTGGAGAAAAGTGAACGGGTTTAGAATGGAAACAGAGCTAAAAAGATTTGATGAATTGCATGTATGGGTAAGGGTGAAAAGGAAACAAAAATGATCCTCCAATTTCTGACAGGACGCCTGAGAGGTGGTGGTTCCATTTTCTGAGATGAGAATACCCTAGCAAAAAACTTGTTCAAGGATAAGAACTAAGAAATTGTGCTGAAGAATGTTAGCTGTATTAGTAGTAGTAGTAGAATTGCTACCACGTCAGGTTTGTACTTTCAGCCCAGTTCTCTCTTCTGAGATCCAAACTAAGTCTACTTCATATCTACTTTGTATCTTTACTCCAGTATTTCATTGAAATCTCAACCTGAAACCATCCAAATTCAGAACTCTTTATTTCTTACCCTCAAACCAGTTTCTCCCTCAGGCTTTTTCATCTCATCTGAGAAAATACTCTTATCCTACAAAGCTGAAATTAGGCATCATCAGTGTTAGGAGAATCAAGTCCAAGAAAGGCAGAAGTGATATGTTAGGTACAGAGATTTTATACTGTGACTCTCTAGTTCAGAAGGCCACTCCAGAACTTTAGGGAAACTGTAGTACCTGGTGGCTAGAAAAGTGGGTTCTCGAGTTAGAAGCCTTGGTTGGAATTATGGTTCCATCACTTACAAATTGTGATCTTGGGCGAGTTATTCCTGTGTCAGTTCTTGAGCTGTCAAAGAAACTTGGTACTCGTATATGGTGCTATAAAGGTGCTGGCATAATGTGGTATATCTGCCACATGAAGAGAGGTTATTGTATGTGTAAAGAGAGAAGTAGTCAGTCAACATTAGCTGCTACTGATACTTCTCTTGTTACCACCACTGCCCTCGATAGCTCCAAGGGGAGGACTGGTCCAACCTGGCTAGGCCCCAGAGAAACTTACTATCTATAGACCCTACCTGGTTGATTCGGTACCAGTGATGACATGCTTATTGTTAAAAGTTCCCAGTTACATATATATGAAGTTTTAATTCCTGTGAATTGAGGAAATCCTTGTCCTCTCCCCTTGCCTGGCCTGGAATTTGTAGTATCTGCATCAACTGAGGATGCCACAGCCAGCTAACAGGTTGCTCAGGTGGGCATGGTTTTGGTCATTGGGTTGTTCATTCTCTGAGAGTGTGTCTTAGGTCAGTGCAGGATCGTAGTCTGTGCATTATTTTCCAGTTTACTTTTAGGTTTTCCTCATGAAGATAGTTTGGGTAGCTTTAGTAAAGGACTAGAAATGTGTACTGTGAAATCCTATCCTAATGCTAAATATTTTTCAGTTTTACAAAGTCATGTATTCTGTGGGTTCCTTTAGGAAGGAGAAAGGGAAAGAAAAGAATACTTTTTTAGCACTATTTAAAGCAAAATATGGATTTTAGAACATTATGCTTATATCTTATTCCTAGAAATAAGAAGAAACAAAATATTTAGGATTTAAAAAATTTGTGTTTGATCCTCATAACCTTAAATTACAATTGGAAATATCTGTTTGAAGTTTCATGACTTTTTTCCCCTTAAACACATAGATGTACACACATGCACTTCCTGTGTACTGAAAGTACCTAGAAAACAGATTTTTTTTCAGTAGCAGTGTACACTCTTGGTGCTCACATGTGGTATCCAAATCCCATTCCCTATTAAAAGGATTTGAATTCTAAACAGAGGTTACTTTTTCACTTTTGACATAAATTCTGTGGATATACATTTTTCATTACAAGTGCTTGATGGTTACTGAAGCCTCTGAAGTCTCTATAGGAGCACTATCCAGTAGAACCTGGAGACACTGGGTATGTCTTATAAGATGTGAGTAAGATGACAGCCCAGCCACATGTTCCAGTTGAATACCTCAACTGTGGCTAGAGCCCCAGCAGGACTGAGTTTTTATATTTATTTAATTAATCTGTCCAGTGGTCAGTCTATCAGACAGCTGGATTCTCTGATGTGTTAGATGAATGGATAAATACATAGACACACAAGTACTTAGCAGCTACCACTTAGTTTTTTTCTCCTGAGCCTGTCAGAGTTGTAGAAATGAAATATACAAGTACATGCACTTTTTTGCTTGTCCTTGGTCCTTTTTTCACTTTTGTTTTTGGGAAAACGTCCGTGGTCTACATGTTTGTCAAAAGTAATTTTTCCTTTAAGAAATAATGGGGAAATATGAGATGTCATAATCATGTGTGTTTTCCCATATTCATATAACTAGACACTTAAATTTATAGCATGAGCATTGGAGTTAGTGTCAGAAAAAGGAGTAGAATAGTTATACAAGTGAGAAGGAGATGTCTGTCCACCAGGAGTATGTGCCACCCCAACACTGTTAAGAGTTTAATGGCCTCAGAGATATCACCTATTTCATTTATTCCATTGTTCATTTAATTAATTTTATTGAGAGGCTGCTATGTTCTAGAAGCTGTGACTATTTTTGTGAGCCGGACAAAATGGTCCCTTCTCCTAATGGCGTTTATACGTTAGGGAGATCTGGTGATCACAGATTTAAACATATTCTTTAACGTTGTGACACAAACAAATAATAGTCCTGTATAGTGTTTTATGAAAGAGTATAACAAGAGGACCTTATTTAGAGTGAATGGTCAGGGAAGGCATCACAAAGGCATTGATGCTTAAACTGAGACATGGAAAAGTGTACAGGACCTAGTGAGATTAAGAATGGCCAGAGGTTTACCTCCGAGGGAACCACGGTGTGTGGACACCCTGATGGAAGAGCGAGGCGCAGTCAGAGAACCAAAGGAAAACCAGTTAGAGGAGAGGAGTGAGGAGAAGCGAGCTGGTGGCTGAGCGGGTAGGCAGGCGAGTGGGTAAATAAACAAGTGAGAACAGATGGTCTGACATGAAACTGGAGAGGTAGGAAGAAACCAGATTGCGGTTTAAATCGTTTTAAACAGAAGAGTGATGAAAATCCATTTTAGGTTTTGAGAGACGATTCTGGCAGTTATCTGAAGAATAGATAGAGAGAGAGCAAGGGTAGGAGGGCCGTACCTGTCAGGAAGATACTGCATGATGCAGGGGCGTGGGAGGGTGTTGGCTGCTTGGAGGTGGGATGAGCAGGATCTGCTGATGGTCTGCGTGTGGCAGGTTAGGGAGGAGGATGTGGCGGGGCCGACGCCCACCTTTTCTGCCGTGAGGGTGTAAGTGGAGGGTGGTGGTGTTCATTCGACTCTGTGGAAGCTGGAGGAGGAGGAGTTTAAGGTAGGGGTTCAGCTTTGTACATATTAAATTGGAAGTGCCTGTGTTCTGTTTCTCATGATGTCAAGCAGGCAGTTGGATATACAGGTTTAGCTCAGACGAGTGCTCTGAGCTCAGAGTATAAAGTCAGGAGATGAGGTATGGCTGGCTTTTCTTTCTTCACTTTAGCTTTGTGTTTGCCATTCACAACATACAAGCCTCTTCCAGTTAACCTCAAATGCACATAAACTGAGAAAGTACCTGTTTACTCTGTATATTTCTGCAAAGTAAGCTTTTGATGACTCCATAAATATGTGACTGGCTTATTACCAGAAAATGTGACACACAGGAAGCGTACATAGCATCTTTCTCTTAATACAACTACTGCTTGAGGTACTGCCTTTACTGATTACCTGTTAACTGCCAGTCACCACGATAATGCTTTCTCAGTAGTCTTGTTTAATCATTTCAGTAATAAAATCTTGGATGTATTTAATATTTCTTGGATAGAAAAAGAGCACCAGTGCTCACTGGGTCCTTTTTCAGAAGGGTGAAGACTGGTTTGCATTTATGAAACTACTTTTCCCTCTGTATGAAGCAGTGTCTTCATCTTTGCCCTTTTCTCTTGTCTGCATAAATCCCGCTTCTCTTTCCATACAGCCCTCTCTGACCTTCCAGGTCTGAGTTGTGTGTCTCCCCCATGTTCTGCAGCAGCATCCTTCACTGTTTGTTTTACTGTGTTGTTATGATTTATTTACTGTCACCGAAGAGACTCTCTGTCTTCTCTAGTAGAATGAAAGCTCCGTGAGGGCCAGGCTATGTCTTGTTTACTGTTGTATCTCTGATACCTACCGTCACGTCTGGTACATAGTGGCAATCAATGAATATTTTTTGAGTGCATGAGTCAGTGAGTGAAATTTAATTCTGACCACCTGGGTGTCTATACCCCTGATAACAGCAGCATCACTTTATTTACTAAACAATTTAAAGTTTCATGGTAAGTTTATGATTTTTACAGATATTACCAAACATTTTTTTAAATTAATACATGTTTTTATTCTTTGCTGCAGTTCCTTTCCATGGGATTTAATGAAGCGCTTTGTCATCTGATCAGAAAAACTCAAAAGATTTCAGAATTGTAGATTTAAAGGCTTAGAATAGATACCGTTATTTGAGCGTAATTTACCTTTTTTTTGTTGCTTGAGTTTAAAGCATGGTAGCCAGAATGGAAAAGTAAAATTTAGGAATCATCCTTGGGATTCCTGTGACCTGTTCTTCAGTGGGAAATAGAGGACTTGTGTTTCCTGGGACGAACGTGCAACACTAGCCACACTGAGGTTGGTCTGAGAGCCCCTGGGAGCTAAACGTCTTGTGTACATCTAGTCTTCTTCTCTGATAGCAAGAAGCCATGTTCATAAAAACATGTGAAAGCTCAAAACATTCTACATAACAGATATAAACTATGGTCAGATTAGTATGAAAATCTTTTTGTTCCTACCCTGTTTTCCTTCCAGTGGGATTAACACTTCTGATCATCATTGGTAAATTTAACATTTGATTTTTCAAGATTGGTATCATCTCTCCCCACCTTAAAAATAGATTTGTAATATTATTAAGATTGTTTCCTTTTATATAGTGCTATCATGGGCTATATTTATAGCTTATAGAAGTTTCTTAACACATGTTAAATTGTTTGTCTTTACTTATCCTTTTAAGTCTTAAACTGATTTCTGTATGAGGAGTGGTGGGGATTTTTGACTTGAGTAGCTGAGCAGTCTAAAAGCATTACAAATGCAAACATGTGTCTCAGAACTATAGAGAATCACTGTCTTATATAAGAAAGTCTAGTTGTAAGTTAGCAATGTAAACTGTGCTTTTAAAGCAGTTTACTGATTTCTGCAGAAGACATCATTTTTCATCAGTGCAAAGATTGAAGATACTGTTGTTATGAAACATTTTATTGATAAACATATGGAAAGTACATTTTTAATATTCAAGGATCTGAGGAGATGTGACAGTTAACTTCACAGCCGTCATCTCTTTGCCATTGTGTAATCACTTGAGTATTTAAATCAGGCTCTGTCAAGAGGAACCTAGTAAGTTTCACTGTGGACTCTTGCTCTCATGTCAGTGAGTTTGAATCTCCTTTGTTATGGTGACTGGTTATGAAATCACTTGACAGACCCTGAAGTGAGACTGCTGGAAATACGTCATGTCTGCCTTCACGGTGACAGCTGGCTACAAAACAAACCCCACCAGAGCCTTTCTGCAATTGACAAGGGACTTCAAAGGCCAACAGGGCTGCCACTTCAAAGAGAGTTCTGCCATCTCTGGCTTGTTGAAAGAAGAAGTTAAATGGCTCTACCCGGCCATAGCAGAAGTCTCCATGTTTAGACTTCTCCTCCTTTTGATCTTAGAGAGATGTATGAAATGGGCTTCAAGTTAAAGGAAGATACAGTCTGCGGGAACGGCGACCCAATATTATTCTGCATTTCAATCCACTTATTAACGGAAATTACCCAAATATGTTCAAATAACAGCATGTCTAAAAACTGTCTCAGACAGCGAATGTTCAGAAGAAGAGTTGAAACTGTGTGAATGTTGTAGCCACCTTCACAAGTGCGGAATAAGTCAGATGGTGAATTAAAATGAAACTCTCAGTGTTTTAAAAGCGCTTCTTCAGTTTCTGCTTGTAGTTTTTACCCCGTTTAGTAATATCAAGCTCTGAATGTTGATAGTAAGAATGAGAGACAACTAAAGCCTATCATCTCAAGGCCGATTTTCATGGTTTAAACTGACATTTCTCTACTTTTAGTAACTCTGTACTTAAAAATTTAAACAACTTTGTACTATTCAAAATCTTATTCATCCAGTTACGCTGGATACACTTTTGAATTAATTACTTCATCTTTGTATTAAACAAGCAAGCAGAAATCTCAGAGTTTTAATACAACCTTTAATAGAAGATCAGAATACTAAACAAGCATCTTCAAGAATAACAAGGAAAAGGCAGCAACATGAATTCCTTCAGTTAGAATGGCATGACCTTTTCTTAATTACATGGTTTTCCTCTTATCTTATGTATTACAGAAGGATGAAGCTAAAAATCCTTAAAATTCTTTCACCCTGAACTTCTATTTTCTTATTTCCTTCTTACATAAAATAAAAAAAGTTTGACTTGCCAGAAGCTTGGGCCAATATAACTTCCTCTATAATTTTGCCAGATGGGGTCACTAGACAACAGCTAAAGAAAGTCTGAAGGAAAACTGAAGCCTTCAGGAAGTAACCACATGCAATGGTTATGACAAAAAAGCAAAACAAAACAAAATAAAACCCCTGTATTCATCAGTAGTTCGTAAAGTAGTTCTTAAAATAGTACACTTCTGGTTGTCTTTTTGGTTAGTTTCTTACTTTTGAAAAGTTTTGAAAAAATAGTACATGATTATGTTATCCTGGAACTTCAGGAAATATCTGTGTCTCTGAATTTCAGGTTGATTTTTTCTTTTTATTCAACAAAAGGACCACATCTGTGTTTTCAAAAGTTAAAATCAGATGAAAAAATTAACTGCAGTGGAGAAGAAATAAAACCTTGGCACACCCCAAAATGAACCACACAGTTGAGTGCCGGAGTCTGTAGATGCTGGTTTTCAAAGTAGGCGTGTTTTTATACTTGTGTCTAAACTGTGTAACCACTGCCACACTGGGAAGTGCTTTTGGAATCTTTGTGGCAGATCTGTAACAGATGATGTTTAGTTTGCTTGTAATGGTTCTTGGGGTGTCTGGCCCTTATTCTGTTACCTCCTGCTGTGCAGTTTGAGAAACCAAGTTATTGATGATAGAGGCAGTCGTCCAGGATACGGCTGAAGGTGAAATCGTGGGAGCCACATGGCTTCCTGCTGATCTTTGTATGCAGTTTATGTTCTCCTTGGCTGTGCCTTCCTGGATGTTTTCAGTGAAACATATTTTCCTAGAGAAATCTGCACAGTGGCACTTATCCTACACAGCAGATAGTTCCCGTGTGTGGCGTGGCCCGAGCTCTGCGTCGGTGCTCCTGTGTCCCTTCCTCTGACCTCCACCCTCTTTAGTGAATTAACAAAGAGGCAGCGAGGGTGGGTGTGAAGGGCTTTGAGCCAGCATCAAGTGACGTGGGTTCGGTTTCTTTTGTTTATTAACTGTGATGTAGGGCGAGTTTCATAGTCTGTCTAGGGCTCTGTACTGTCACCTGTGTGGAGTAACTTACTCCCCCACAAGTGTTTTGGTAGCCTCTAAAGGCAGTACACAAATGTTGAGCCTCATTTATTATGGCCAGACCAGAATAATCCTGTGTGTGTGTGTGTGTGTGTGTGTGTGTGTGTGTGTGAGATACTTACGAGTTCCCTCTTGGTATCCTTGGGTTGCCAGATATTAAATCCCACACTTTTACTTTACTCCTTTGGCTAATAATATACTTTTGATAAGGTCAGATAACTGTCATTGGTCAATATTTTCTTTGTAACCATTTTTCAGGGGTTATATGGAAATATGTTTTCCCCACAAAATGTATCTCTAATTAATGAAATGTCACTTTTTTACTTCTAGGTAGCTATTTGATTTTTTTTTTAGCAATGCAAATGAGGATTAACATTTCCAGTTAAAATGCCAGTAAGTTTTTGGTTTCATTATTGAAAAATTAAGGAAACAGTCTGAAGCTGTTTTATTCAAATTGTTCAGTTGACCTTAGAGGAAGGGCTTGAGCCCTAAATGCTCTGTTCCCTGTTGGTGACTTCATGCTAGTGAGAGGACTGCTGTTTTCTGTAATAAAGGTGAATTAAGGTTTTCTCCATGTGAAATAACCAAATACATAATTTTAACTAAGGAAATTTCTTTCCAAAACCTAGGCAACTTATACAGCCCTCCTATCATGTACTGTATCCTGTTACCTTGACTTCCCAGCAATGCAGAAAAAGTTTTTTTTCAGGAGAGAACTTACCAGAGCTCGAAGTTCAATGGAAAGTCTTGTCATTCCTCCTCTTTTTGTATTTCTTTTCCTGAGTTACCCAGATGCAGAAGAGTGCGAAATGATAGTTGTCCCATCTTCTTCGCTGGAGAAAGAAAATGTGATGTTATTTAGATTATTTCTGTCCTTCTTTCTTATAGGCATAGAATAGGAGCCATGGAGTTTATGTGGACCTAGGAAATTATTAATTTTATATTTTACTTGATTCTGGTACAACCTGTTTGTTGCTAAGATAAGCAAATTATAGCAGACATTAATCAAGTAACAGTCTCTGGAAAAAATAGTTTTCAGTGCTTAACTCAGATTTTTACCTTTTAGTTTTGATGCTGTGTTACCAAGAAGTCACCTAAGGAGAATTGGCAGTGAGATAAACATTGGCCCTTCCAAAGCCTCTTTCCACCCTCAGTCACTCAGATGATGAGAGTCCTACCAGTAGGGGGACATTTGCTTTGCTTTGAAAATGTGCACCCACATTTTATTGATGTCTGATTTTTCAAGCTCCACTTTGGAGTGATGAGTGCTTATTATAGGGTTTGTCTACCCAAGCCCTCTGCGTTGGTTTAAATTAAAAAAGGAAAATTGAGATGGCTTGAAAAAGAAGCATTTCTTTCACATTGTTGTGTTTCCACTCTTTTAAAATTGATCTTCAGTTGAAGATTTGTTACCACAGCGTAATGTTACTGGAAACTTAAAGGCAGCTACCAGTGAAGGAATACAGCCAGTCAGTGTGAATTTAGCTCCCCTGCATGTCAGCCTTCACTGTGTGGGTACTTGTGAGCCACATGCATTGTTAAGCGTTATTAAGTGTCCTAAGGGATGTGAAGCATATTTTGAGGGACGGTAAAAACACTTTGTAAATTCTTCACCCATGGAGCACATTAATTATTAAAAGTGTCATTTTATTTGGCATTGTCGAATATTGGAGAAATCCAACTATATATAAGAAGTCAAGAAATCTAGTGACTCCCAAAGTTGAACTGTGGTTTCTGTGGTTTTTTTCTTCAGTATTGTTATCTGTGACTTCTACTCATATTTGGGTTCTTCTTTATAAAGTCCGGAATAAAAGATAGTAGTAGTGCCTGACAGTCCCTAAGTCTAACATTCTGCTGAATTCAGTGGTATCTGTTACCATTAGGTTACCTCAAGAATCACTTATATCTTATTTTCAATAAACAGAATAAAGAGTTATAATCAACACTATTTCATATAAGTCATATGCATTCAAATGAGGACTAAAAAACCCAAAATATTTAAATTCTTATTTTAGGGGCATCTGATTGATTTTGAAGTGCCCACTCTCTTCAGAGAACCTATTGGAGTTAATTTTGCTGTGCCTCTCATCCTGCATTTTAGCAGACGTTGCCCCCCACCCCCGAAAGCCCCTGAGTATCTGTGCTCTGCACCTTCGTCCCCGTATTGTTCAGTGCTTTCTCGCTCTAACCCAGCTCTTCCACTCTTCTCATCCCTTTTACATTTCCTGCTAGGTCACCAGAATTCACAGCTTCATCTATCTCCATTTATTCACCCATTCAACAAATATTCATTGAGTATCTGCTCTGTGCCTGGCCCTGGCGCATACATTCTTACTTTACTTCTTGGACCACGTTCACCTTCTTTGCCCGAAGTGTAATCTGGCCTCTCCCCTGGAAACTCCCCACAGCCCTTCCTGGTGGTCAGTAAATGTTAATTCCGTCTTGCTTCCTGTTACCCTTCAGACCACTGGTCCATCACACCCATGTAAGAGCCTCTGCTTCCTCAGGGCTCATGCTGTTCAGCTGTAGTGTGAAGCTTTTCGCTGCAGACTTTTGCTGCCTCAGTGGCTTCAGCATCTGTGTGGATAACGCACTTGTCTGTCCTCTCTGCTTCCTGGCCCGAGAGGTCGCCGCCTTTCTTCATTCCATATCTGGCATCCTAGACCTTGCTGACCCACTCCACCTCCAGCCCACTCATTATAGTGTCGTCCTCTCAGATCACACTTTCCTGTCATTTCAGCTTTCAGGTTTCCACTGCAACTATCTTTCTTGAGTTTCTTTGTCTCTTTTTGCTTTATACCAATCCACTGGCCCTGGCTTTGCATCCCTCTCTGTTCAGCTTAGATTCCTTGGCCCATTATTTTAGTCATTCTGATTTTAACATTCTAAATCATCTCGCTCCTCTGTTTGGTCACATCCTTTGGTACGTCTGTTGCTCTGGGGAGAAAAGCCAAAGACCCCTCGTATGGCCTGCACAGCCCTGCATCTGCCCACTTCCTCCTTTCCTGCCATGTGCGCACTCTTCTTCCCCTTGCTCTCAGGGCTTGTGATACTTTCATCTTTTTCATCTTCTCTTGTAGGTATATGCATTCCCACTTCAGGGTTTCTAAACTTGCTGGGCTCTGGAGCTGGAATGCTCTTTTCCTCCCCATCTGCTCCTTGACTTTCTTGGGGAAACTTTCTCTAGGCCCCCAAAACATAGATCAAAGCCTCATGTTACTTATTCTCATGGCATCCTGTTCTTCGTTACATAAAACTATTCATGATCTATGATTATACATTCACAAATATTATTAGTTAATGACTGTATCTCTACATGGAGCACTAGGGAAGCACGTGTATTTCTATTAAGCCCTGGTGGTATAATACACAGTGCCTGGCACATGGAGGGAGTTAAGTACCTGGGGGGGAGGGGAGCGGATGGAAGCGAAGGGAAAGAAAGGAGGGATAGAAAGATGCAAAAGTAGGCATAGGCACACTCCCCAGAGGGATTCGTTAGATACAGTTGTGGGAGGCTGTTTTAGGACTTTTTGAACACTGATACATTGTAGCAAAGCTGCATTAACTGTGACCAGCAGTGGAGTCCCACCGCCTGGTTGGAACCCTAGCTCTGCCTCCTCCGGCTGTGTGACCTGGGGTAAGGCACTTAAACTCTCTGAACCTGCTTCCTCTTCTGTAAAACTGATGCTAACAATAATGCCACCTCATAGGATCCTTGTGAGGATGATGAGACAACATATGTAAAAGGCTTAGCGCATTCAAAGTATTCAAATAATGTAAGTTGCTATTATTATTATTGCAATAGCTATAGGTATTCCATATTCATAAAATACTGCACTATTGGTATATATCTGGTCAAAGAATTACCATGCTTTGGCAAAGAGAACATGGGGATAAAGAGAAGATTTCTAGTATAAATACTAGCATAAATCTCTTGGGAATTCTGTGAATTCAAATTCTAATTAGTAGTGGTTGTGAGGTACCTAAAGCAGTTTGTTAGGAGAAGGTAGGGGAATGTATGTATGTAGGTATGTATGTAAGTTCTCATCAATACTTCAAACATGCTTTTCAACTCAAGAGCTAGATAACTTTTTGGCGGGGGGGGGGGCTTGTGTAACAGAGTGGGTCTTAATCTAGAATTTCATTGAAATCAGGAAAACTAGGGGACTTATATGAAAATCTGACTTACACAATGAATGCTTAACCTCTAGATAATCTTTTTGTACCCCTCCTTTTTTCTTCTAATCATTTTTTTTTCCTTTGGAGACGTATGCCTCTTATCTTCCCAAGAAACTGTAACAAGATTTTCCATAAGCATCTTGGAAACTACAAAAGGTATTTTGCTCTTCGTTGTGGAAAAGAAGAAGGCGGGAAACTTGAAGGCGCGGGCTCTGCCAGCACCTACCTGAAGCGCCCAGTTGCTTTGCTCTCTTAGGGAAAATGGGTCTGTGGTAAAGCCATGATTTGTTCCCTTCTTATTCTGAGTAAAAGTTTATTAGCTTGTGATTTAAGCAAACCATCTGGTCCTGCTGGCACTGCACACTGTCAGCCCTGAACTTTCTCCTTAATATTTTAGTGGAGGCAGTTAGGTTACATACTTGAATCCCAGCTCTGTTTTTTTTTAAATGTCTTATAGCGTGTGCTTTTGAAAATCATACTGTGACCTGGAGCACATTTTAAAATTGTGGAGAATTTCTTCATTGTTCGGTGTGGTATGTATCTTTTCTTCTACTCGGCTTTCACTACCTTCATTTCTCAGTGTCTGTACCCAAAACTACACAACGACTGCTGTGTGGTGGGCACAGAGCGGGGTGGGTGTCCGAGTGGGGACAGCTGAATGTGTTCTCTGGGACTGTGGGAAAGCAACAGAAAGTGAAGAATTTCCATCTGGCTTTGAAGCTGTTTCCCTGGCTTGGAACCAGAGCACAAATCAGGTGATTAGTTGGAAATCCTGGTTTATGGCACCATTCTTGCCTTAAATGCTAAAGTGCTTTAAAGCTTATTTGGATGTATGTATGATCTGAGGTAGAAATACCTTGATACCTTGATCTGGCACTCAAATGGATGGGAAAATTAAGCAATCTTTAAGAAAATTATGTTTTACTAACAGGCAAAATTCTGTAAGTTCAAGTTTGGAATGAAAGATAAAACATATCTGTAACCATGGCAGACTAGATGCTGGGAAAATAACTTCCACAGAAACAATTGAAGATGGCTGATAAAATATGCATTCATAAGTTGTCAAGAATGTAGAAAATTCTCAGGCCAGGGGATGAATAGAGAGGGAATTCAAAGATAAGTACTTGGTAAGCTGTTGAACTTGAACGTTGGTTTTTGTATCTTGGCAGGACAAAAGAAAATGTCCATGGCAGCCCAAGGTAGAGAGACTAAGAGACAAACCTCCCCCCTTTTTATAAGAAGGATCCATAACACCCAGAATTGGTCCTTTGAAAACACTAAGAAAATTGACTGGCCTTTGGTGAGACTAAAAGAGAAAAAGAAAGAAGGCACAGTGAGCAAGCGACCTTTGGAATGATAAAGGGCTCCTAACCACAAGTCCTGCCAGCATTGAAAAGATACAAGGATATCTTTGCCAGTACATTTGAAGATTTAGCCTAAATGAGCAAATGCCAAGGAAAAGGAAACTTAGCAAAGCTAGCTAAATATGAAAAAGAAAACCTGAAAAAAAAAAAGAGTTGGTAATAAAATTTTTTCCCACAAATTTCAAGCCCAGAGAGTTATATTGGTGATTTTTAATAAACTTACAAGGAACAAATCATTTCAGTCTTATAGAAACAATTCCAGAAAAATAAAAAAGAGGGACATATTTTATAAGGCCAGCATAACTTCATATCAAAACTTGACAAAGTTAATACGGGAAAGTAAAAGTTTAGGCCTGTCTCAAGCACGAACATAAATACAAAAATTCCTAAACAAAATATTGCCAATCCAAAATGAGTGTATGTGAAAAAGAAAGATATGCTTGAAGAAGTTAGGTTTATTCCAGGATTTTAATATTGGTTTCATTAGAAGACTAATTACTGTAGTCTACCACATTAAAATATGATAGGAGAAAAGTCATGTAATCATCTCAAGAAATGCAGAAACTTAACATTAATTTATAATTTAAAAAAATTCTTAACTAGCTAGTAGTAGACGGGAATTTCCTTAACCTGTCAAAGGACAGCTATTAAAAATTATACTACTTAACTTATGGATAAAACTTTTAAAGTATTCTATTTATGATCAGGAATGAGACAGAGTGCATGCTGTCAACATCTTTGTAGACTTTCTGGGCTCTGCAGTAAGGCAAGTAAAAGAAATAAATACTATAAGGATTGGAAGGTAAGAGAGAAAACTATCGTTAAGATATGAATGGTGTCTACATTAAAAGTCCATAAAGAGTATTTAAGTAGACACTAGATACAGTATAAGTTGCATTTATATAGCCTGCACCAAAATGAAAATTACATTTTTTAAAAAAAGATACTATTTAATATAGCATTTAAAAAAGTATAAAGTTCCAAGGAATAAATATTATTAGAATGTTCAGGATCATTATGGGGAAAATTATAAACCTTTTCTGAAAGATATTAAAGTCCTAAATATATATTTCTTCCATGAACTGTTGTAGAACAGTGCCTGGACTATGCTAGACTCAGGAAATATTTTTTGCAGAAATTCAAAAATAGCTAAGATATTCTTGAAAAGAGAATACCATTTCTCTTAGATGTCAAACCTTATAAAGCTATAATAATTAAAATAATGTGGTTTTGGTGTAGGAATAGGCAAACCAGTGAATCATAATAGAAAGCATAGAAACATATCCATGCTTACGGGGTTACTGGATGGATGTCAAAGGTGAAGATAGAATAGATTTTTCAATAAATGGTACTGAGACACTGATCAGTGTTATTGCTAAAAGTGAGACAGACAATCATTAATGTGATATAATGTGATGTACACACCTTGCCTATGGAGTACTGTTGTCAGAAAGACAAAACCCAAATCTCATGAAGCCTTTACCTATTACTTTCAGTTTACAAGAAACATGAGGATCAGAGGAACACCATAAATAGTATCATTAAAAAAAACAAAAAAAAAAGCTGAATCCAAAATGTGGGTCATTCTATAAGACAAGTGACTCATTTTTGCTAAGAAGTTAATGGCATGGGAACTTTAAAATGGAAAGCAGTGGGGTAGTTGTCCAAGCACCTTTCAATCAAAAGAATATTCTTCCCTCCTTGAATTGCCTTGACACTCTTGTCAAAAATCAGTTTACCATAAACGTTAGGGTTTATCTCTGGATTCTCAATTCTTTTCCATTGGTCTCTTTGTCCATCCTTATGCCAGTACCATCCTGAAACTCTGTAGTAAGTTTTGAAGTCAAGAAGTATGAGTCCTCTCCCCCCACCCAACCCAGATTACTTATTTTAGCTGTCTTTCATTTCCATATGAGTTTTAGGATCAGTTTCTGGGAAACTGTCAGTTTCTGGGAAAAAAAGAGAGAGCTTTTATAGGGATTTTGTTGAACCTGTAGATCAGTTTGGAGAGTATTGCCATCTTAATATTACGTCTTTCAATCCATGAACGTGTTGTCTTTCCATTTATTTAAATCTTTAATTTCTTTTAACAATCTTTTATAGTTTTCAACAGAAATCTTGCTTTTTTTGGCTAAATTTAAACCTAGGTATTTCCTTCTTTTTTATGCTATATTAAATGGAATTGTTTTCTTACTTTCATTTTTGGAATGTTCATTGTCTATGTATCGATATACAGTTGATTTTTGTATATTGATCTTGTATCCTGTAACCTTTGTATACTTATTTGTTTACTTTTTAAAAAATTTATTTTAATTTATTTATTTTTGGGTCTTTGTTGCTGTGCGTGGGCTTTCTGTAGTTGCAGCGAGTGGGGGCTACTCTTTGTTGCAGTGCACAGGCTTCTCATTGCAGTGGCTTTTCTTGTGGAGCATGGGCTCTAGGCATGCAGGCTTCAGTAATTGCAGCACACAGGCTCAGTAGTTGTGGCTCACGGGCTCTAGAGCACAGGCTCAGTAGTTGTGGCGCACAGGCTTAGTTGCTCTGCAGCATGTGGGATCTTCCCGGACCAGGGCTCGAACCCGTGTCCCCTGCATTGGCAGGTGGATTCTCAACCACTGCACCACCAGTGAAGCCCCTATTTGTTTACTTTTTAAACTGGATTCCTTAGGATTATTCTCTTTATAAGATTATATCATTTTCAGCTAGAGAAAACTGTATGTCTTCCTTTCCAACATGGATGCCTTTAAATTTTTTGCAGCTTACTTTTTACTGGCTATCATCTCTAGTAGAATATTAAACAGAAGTGGTGAGAACAGACATCCTGGTCTTGTTCTTGGTCTTAGAGGGAAAGCATGCAGTCTTTCATCATTAAAAGTTTTTCATAGATGCCATTTATTGGCTTGAGGAAGTTCTCCTCTATTCCTAGTTTCTTGAATATTTTTATCATGAAGGGGTTTTGGAAATTGTCAAATGCTTTTTCTACATCTTTTGAAATGATCATGTGGTTTTTGTCGTGTATTTTATTAATATGATTTATTACATTTATTTTATATGTTAAACCAACCTTGCATTCTTGGTATAAATCTCAATTTTTATATCTTGCTGGCTTTGATTTTATAGTATTTTTTGCATCTATAGTCATAAGGGGTATTCTTCTAAGCTTTCTTTTTTTCTTTCTTCGGCTGTGTTTTTTCTGGTTTTATCAGAGTTTCTGTGTCATGATCCTTATTTTCTCTTGTTTTTTTGGCACTACATGTGCAAAGTCCATCTTTTGTATATTTCTGCCTCCTAATCTGGAATCAATAATTTTTCCAAGGAACCCATTCAGTTTAGTGAGAAACTGTAATCTTAGAGCTGTGGTCCTTAGTGCTGTTGACTGTCATTGCTTTTAACTCTGGAGTGGTGAGTCCGTAGGTGTGCGTTTTGCTCTTAGATCCGGGTTATACTCCTATGGTGGGCCCTTTTTTTATCTGCATGAATAAACATAATTTTGGATGAAATAAAGTCAGTAGATACCATTTTTTCAGTGTTCATAAACTGATAAAACTGAGTAGTGATTTATTTTGGAATATATGCATCAGAGGTAAAAATAAAGAAATGCAAGGAAATAAGTACACAGATTAAGAATAGTGATAACCTATCACAGGAGAGTCAGAGGATACAGTTGGATAATTGCACTTAACAAAAGCTACTGGGTCGTGAGTATATAAGTGTGTGTTTTGCTCTTAGCTCTGGAATATATACATATACCTTTTATCAGTGCATATGATATTTCAGATTGATCATTTATGAAATTTAAAGGTGGTTATGTGCAATATAAAACATTGTTAAATTATTTTTCCTATAAGTTGTCTTTAAGTAATTTCTGATCTTTTGCCAAGTAGGCCAAAGTACCTTCCTCCCATGACTGTGAAGTCCTTCTGCTGTTTGCATTGCTCAGTCTGTTGGATATCCATGTTGATAAAAATGAGTCTGACCATCATACCATATTAAAAAATCAATTGCATATATGTTGTATATTTAAATGTGAATGTATAGTCCAATAAAGGATTTAGAAGAAAGAATAATATCCTCATGGCCTTGAGGTTAACAAAATTGTCATGTTCATTATACAAAAAGCTCTGAACATAAACATGTATAAAGGAAAAATTTTGTTAAACGCCATTAAAATTTAAAACTTCTGTTTATCAAAAGTGCCTTCAGTAAATTTTGCTATTTTCGCACAGTGGAATATCATACAGTTATGAGAATTACAGAACTACAGTTTTACCCAGCAATGTAGATGAATCTCACAGATATAACACCAGTGGGGGGAAAAAAAAAATCTGTGCTTAAAATTATATACTATGTAATTCCATTTGTATAAAGTAAAACGAATAGACAAAACTAATCTAGAGTGTTAGAATAATGGTTACTCTTAATCTAGAAAAGGGATATGGGGGGGTTGGGGTGATGTTAATGTTCTGGTTATTGGTCTGTGTGCTCTTTGTATAGGTTTGTTCACTTAGAATTCTTCAGGTTGTACATTTATAAGTTTTGTGTATTTTTCTGTATTTATGTTGTATTTCAATAAAAGTTTACTAAAAATTTTAGATGCAAAAGAGTATGTGTATAAAGTGGGCTTACCTTTGTATAGGAGAAGGAGGAATAGTTTATACATGCTTGCTTGTGTATGTATAAGATATCTCTTCAAGTTATATAAGAAACTGATACCATTGCTTGCCTGGAGCAGTGAAGGACAGGATGGGAGGGAGATTTTGTGAGATACGCTTAAGTTCATAAAAGATGGACACATCTCACTATTTATTAGACCTTCTATGAATGATGCTGTTGATGGCTGACTTTGTGTTGTAAGAGTGCCTTATGCCTTGGGGCATAATTTAATCTAGTTTTTGCTAAGATTTTATATGAATTAAACTGATCATGTAGAATCATCCTTATTGACAGTTTTCAAAAAGGCAGGCAGTTATATGTTCTTGTAAAGCTTGCTGATATGTGAATATATATCCAAAGAGATCTGCATAATAAGAAGTCTCACAGCAACTGGGACTGTCAGGGTGCTGCTTAGCTGAGAGCATTAACTTGATCACTTCTGAGAAGATACCCAAAGTAAAATAATTCAAGTGCCAAAAAACTAAATGTAACTGTTTTTTAACACTAATCCATCTACCTACCTACTAATCTACTTCTACCTCTGGAAAGGATTATAACCAAGATTATTTCTTGTCAAGTAGCAAACTGACTGTGAACTCTTGTGATTGGTATACTTGGCTGTTTGATTATCTGGTTGAGGTTGTTTTTAGGTAATAACAGATATTTTGGCAGCATATTTTTGCCTCTGAATTAAGATGAACATGTTTATTTAAATCTGATTTTGGAACCACCCAGAGTAAGTGGAAATAACTGATGAAGTACAGAACTTGCTCTCTTAGTTTCTTTTTTTTAGCATTCTGTCTTCTTTCTCTCATGTTTTTACAGGTCTTTTATTTTATTTAGTTATTTTAAAATAAACTTATTTATTTATTTATTTATATTTTTGGCTGCATTGGGTCTCCATTGCTACACGTGGGCTTCCTCTAGTTGCAGCGAGCAAGGGCTACTCTTCATTGTGGTGCGCGGGCTTCTCATTGCAGTGGCTTTTCTTGTTGTAGAGCATGGGCTCTAGGCACGCAGGCTTCAGTAGTTGTGGCACATGGGCTCAGTAGTTGTGGCTCGCAGGCTCTAGAGCACAGGCTCAGTAGTTGTGGTGCACGGGCTTAGTTGCTCCACGGCATGTGGGATCTTCCTGGACCAGGGCTCGAACCTGTGTCCCCTGCATTGGCAGGCAGATTCTTAACCACTGCGCCACCAGGGAAGCCCTTTACAGGTCTTTTAAAAGCATTCTGTCTCTTCTTTATCTGGTCATATAGTTTTTTTCTTTTCTTTCTGCCTTCCTCAAAAAATCTCTACCTACCTAGCTTTAGAGCAGGAAATTATCCGATTGAATTCTAGCTGTTTCTTTAACAAGAAATTCTTGTAATGGTATAAACAGAAGAATCTTAGTTTGAACGAATAAAAATGACTCATTTATGTTTATTCTGCATCTGGTATTAGTCAGGTTTATGGCTTTTATTTCCTAAAATCCTTCTAGAAATATTTATTATGATTTTGTTCCTTATATTTTTATCTGCATTATATTGTTATTTCCATGGAAGTTTCTGGACTGTTTCCAAATAAATTCCTTAGAAGGGATTGTTTCTGGCACACTGTTACTTCTGATGCCCTTACATTTGTCAAAAAGAAAATGAGGGTTTTTTGGACCTAAACTGAGAAGAATTATAGTGGAGGGAAGATGAGAGATATATTTCTTTAACTGCCATTTATGTCTGATCCTGCGAGATTACAGAATTTTTGATGGGTGTGTCTTCAATTTTGTGGACCCAGGCGTTGCCCACTGCCCAGCTCCTCTGACTATACCTGACCCAGATGCTCAGTTTCTGTCTTTTCTGTACTGATCGTAGGTGGAGGAGTTACTGATGGCCATGGAGAAGGTAAAACAGGAGCTGGAGTCCATGAAGGCGAAGCTGTCCTGCACTCAGCAGTCACTGGCAGAGAAGGAAACTCATTTGACCAACCTTCGGGCCGAGAGAAGGAAACACTTAGAGGAAGTTCTGGAGATGAAGTAAGTTTTATAATATTGTTCTTCAGGCATATGCTTAGCTGAAATACTTGTCCTCATCGCTTTCATCTTCTGGCCCTGTTTGTCACGCCTGACCCACTTAGCCTAATTTTAATGCTCACTTGTGTTTCTCACTCCTTAGAACAAATTTGGGACAAATCCTCGTCAAATAGAAACTTTTTTTGCCTCCCTGTCATTGAATTTTGCAGTCCTCTAGAGTGTATGTATCCGTATGCAATTGTTTCTCTGAAATTC
Organism: Balaenoptera musculus; assembly: GCF_009873245.2. Lineage (NCBI taxonomy): Eukaryota > Metazoa > Chordata > Mammalia > Artiodactyla > Balaenopteridae > Balaenoptera > Balaenoptera musculus. The sequence continues at coordinate 1,917,659 of NC_045794.1, read as the reverse complement.
CTAAAACCTTCTGGAAAGTTCTGGCAAGTTGTTGAGCTTTCTGAGGAAGATAACCATTGCTCCTGAGGTCATACGATGGCTAGGCAATTTTTAAAAACATTTTTTACTATAAACATTTCCAAAGGTACACAGAAGTAGAGAATAGTATGGTGAACCTCCTTATACCCATCCCCCATATTTCACCATTAACATTTGCCACACTCTCCAGTCAGTTTTTACAAAATTGTCACTTTTAGCAGAACCTTTCTTTACATCATTTTCCTACTTTCCAGGCATCTTGCAGCTTCCTTGAGATAGTCTGTTGTGAAGGCTGTATATATCTGCTGTGCATAATACAGCTGCTTCTTTTTCTCCTCTGTGACTTTGAAAAGTTCTGGTTTCCTTCTCTTCAGAACAAGTATGTCTCTTTTTTAAGTCCCTTAGTACTTTCTCCATCACTCCAATCCCCACCCCTATGTAATTGTCCTGCTCTCATTTTACTGAAACCAAGTCTATGCTGGGACCCCTCAGTTACCTTCATCACCTCCCTGTGTTTTTGTCGTCTTCTCTTCTGACTCAGAGGAGATACTGTCTCTCCTTCACCAAGCTCGCTTCTTATTTCTATCACAGATTTAAGCTCTGGTTCCCTCCTCTGCAATCTGTCTACATTAATTTTCTTTCACATAATCTTTGCTCACTTTCTGTTAGTTCCTTCTTCTCTGCAATAAATACGCACTCTCTCTGACCTAAAGTAAACAGTCTTTCTGAGCCCAGCCAGTGCTTGAAGCTAACATCCCCTCTTCTTTTCCGCTGCTTTGAACTATCAACAAATGTTGAATATGAGAATTACAAAGAAGCAGAGGATCTTGCCATGACACCTCAGCATGAATTTTCATGGGGCATGATTGTTTTGATATCATGACGGCAGCCCAGGAGTTGAGGAAACAAATGTCGGGGTGTCCCCTGTGCTTATGGATTATTAGGACACAGTGGGAGGTTAAGAGAGCCTGATCTCTTAGAAAAGAATTACAGGTGATGTGCTCTCGGAAGTGACAGATACTGGAGCCAGAAATAGGTTGAAACGCAGGGAGAACGGGGAGAATTTAGGGTTCCGAGTATCATGATGAGAAAGTTTGCTTCTTACGAGCAGGTTAGTAGAAGTAGTTTAAGACAAGGTTTTATCACTGATGATAGGAACATAGAGGAAGGATGGGTATAATATTCGGGAATACAAGGTATCAATGTGATACTCCTAAAGCAACGGTATAGGAGCACTGTTTCGTTTTCTCTGTGGACCAGTATCTTGACTTGACTTGTCACATCTTTCCCGCTCAGTTCAAGTGTCTATAGCATAACAGTGGTGGATTTGTAAAGGAATTTTCCTTTATTATTAGGACTTTGAAAAGATATGAAAGAATTTTTTAAAGAATGCTTGACTTTAAACCATTAAAAGGGAATTGCGTGTGATTTTTTTGTTTTATTACCGTTATTATTTTTGGAACCACAGTACTAAACTTTCTTATGGACTTCCCTTGCCAGCCCAGGTTAGAGATTACATTTCAGAAAAATACTGTGATTTGCAAAACTGTTTTTGGTAAGATCAAACACTCACACACTAAGGCATGGGATGAGTAATTAAAGTATTCAGAGAATTTATAAATGGTATAGAAATTTGATGAATAAACATTAAATAAAAGTTCTAGAAATAAGGTGTTAAAACCTGGCTCTGACAGGTGACCTGTCTCTTAAATCACCTTCCTCATTTGCTCAGGAGATACTACTACAGCATCATGCTGTTCTTAGATTTTCTACAAGTTTTTTGTCATGCAGATTTACTGACTTAAAGTTTTTAAAGTAGTCTTTGCTTTAATTTGCACTTAAATTTCTCCTTGTTGTTGTCTCTCATTTTCATATCTTAATAAAATGGTTGTTTAATACCTTTCTTGTAACAAATTAAGCACTTCAGGCCTAATCGTCTATCCAAACATGCTGTTGAGAGTGGTGGCTAATCCCAAACTCCTAATGTATCCCTCCTCCACGCTCTTTTCTCCTTTGGTAACCATAAGTTTGTTTTCTATGTCTGTGGGTCTATTTCTGTTTTGTATATAAGTTCATTTGTATCTTTTTTTTTTTAGGTTCCACATATAAGCGATATCATGATATTTGTCTTTCTCTATCTGGATTACTTCACTTAGTATGATAATCTCTAGGTCCATGCATGTTGCTGCAAATGGCATTATTTCATTCCTTTTTATGGCTGAATAATATTCCATTGTGTGTGTGTGTGTGTGTGTGTGTGTGTGTGTGTGTGTATACATATATATGTATAAATATATAAAACACATCTTCTTTATCCATTCATCTATTGATGGACATTTAGGTTACTTCCATGTCTTGACTATTGTAATAGAGCTGCAATGAACACTGGGGTGCATGTGTCTTTTTGAATTATGGTTTTCTCTGGATATATGCCCAGGAGTGGGATTGCTGGATCATATGGTAACTCTGTTTTTAGTTTCTTAAGGAACCTCCATACTATTCTCCATAGTGGGTGCACCAATTTACATTCCCACCATCAGTGTAAGAAGGTTCTCTTTTCTCCACACCCTCTCCAGCATTTATTGTTTGTAGATTTTTTTGATGATGGCCATTCTTACTGATGTGAGGTGATATCTCATTGTTGTTTTGATTTGCATTTCTCTAATAATTAGCAATGTTGAGCATCTTTTCATGTGCCTTTTGGCCATCTATATGTCTTCTTTGGAGAAATGTCTATTTAGATCTTCTGCCCATTTTTTGATTGGGTGGTTTGTTTTTTGATATTGAGCTGTATGAGCTGTTTGTATGTTTTGGAGATTAGCTACAGCAATTTATTGTACAGCACAGGGAAATATAGCCATTATTTTGTAAAACTTTTAAACAGAGTATAATGTATAAAAATATTGAATCACTATGCTGTACACCAGAAACTAACATAATATTGTAAATCAACTATAGTTTAATTTTTTAAAGTTTGGCATACAAATATTAAGTAATAATTCATAAAACCTCAATCAAAAGCTGTACAATTAACCTAATAATTATACACAAAGCACTATGAATGACATATTGCGGGTTCTGATACAGTAAACTTTTGATTCCTTTTCACTGCATAGCTGACCAAGGGAATAGACTTTCTTCTGCTATGTTCTGGACTCCTCTCCATATGTTGAACAGTTTCTGCTAATCATCTGTCCTGGGTTGGGAGTGTCTCAGTTCTACAACTTTGCTCAGAATTTGCTTCGTTCATTGTCAGTTTGCAAAGAGTTCACTCCCCCCAAGTAGTTCTGCATGATATCTGCATCTAATTACTTATGGCAAATAGTGAGAGCATACTTCCTGGAATGAAAGAGCCTGAATCTGGATTCTAACTCTGCCACTTATTAGCTCTGTGACTTCAGCAAGTTATTTAGCCTTCTTGTGCTTCAGTCTCCTTATTTGTTAAATGGTAATAATGACTGTCCCTGTTTCATAGCATTTTCATGACAGTAGAATAAGAAATTGTTAATATATGGGATTGAGAGCAGTGCCTGGCATAGGAAGCCCTTAGTAGTGGGTATTGTTAGCTTGCTGCATGTATTTACTGGCAACGATTTGCAGGAAAACAGAAAAGTATTTAAGCAAAATTTAAAAGAAGAAAGGTAATATCCTATCTGTGGCTGTTGGCAGTGACAAAAAGATTCTTCCTTCTGTAGTTATGGCAGGACCCACCGTATTTTAAATGTTTTCATTGTTTTATTAATAATAACTGAACAAGTTAAAAGGACTTGTTTACTATAACCAGAGAACTTGAAATGTAGAAGAAATATGAAGGGAATGCAATGTACACAAGAGCCTGAAACATGCACATGTGTGACTCTGAATCTGGAATAAGAAAAGTCTTCCCTGAAGAAAGGATAGTTGGCCTATTTGTAGAGACAGTCCTTCAGCAAAGCACCAGAATAGTCTAGTTTTCTGGGATAATCCTGAACTAGTCAAACCAAAAGGAATGCCCTGATAGTTCTCTTCTATCCCTAGTATTTATGATTGTAATTTTTGAGTGTCTGTTACAGACAGACGGCCGTGAGTTTGGGAGGATGTGGAACTGTTCACCTGGTAGCCTGCCGGTGTCTCAGGAGAAGCACTGGAGTTGGTTGGCTAGCCTTGGGGAGAAGGGACATTTTCATTGGCAGATCTCATATTGGTTCTTCTTCTTATGCTGTGGTTTTGTTAATCACTGTTTTTTTACTTCACTTTTATGTTAACCTCTTTGACTAAGAAAGAAAGGATGAATGGGAGAGGGAGGAAAATAATAAAATAACAACCATAATAAATTCTGAGTATCAGTTCAGGTCACAAGCTTCACTATCAAGATTTCTAGATGAGCTGATTCATTCTCCACTGCCCTGCATTCAGAGTCCTACTACAGTCTCACCCTATGTTAGCATTATGAATACAGCTCAAAAGACTCATGTTTCATTTTGAGTAAACTTTTATCAAACTATGCATTTGACTATACTGAGAATTGGTTTGTTTCGGAAGGTGGTGGTGGAATCGCTCTTTTGTTTCTTTGAGAATCTAGAGCTGTGTGATAAATAGCATCCCATTAATAAAGTTGCTAGAGAAGTCCAAAGCACTGTGGGCCACATTATATACTCGTGAGATGACTTCTGGCTACAGAAAAATCTAACTTCCCACCCACATAAAATAAATTTTCATATGTACCTAAGAAGAGTTCAGTAATATGATCTGAATTCTGGCATTTAAAAAATACTTGCCTTTTAATTTGAGAGAAAAATGCAGTATGCTTGGAATTAAGGAAGCTGTAGAAAATGGTTACTGGGAAAAGTTCAGGCTATTTGGGGTTAGTATAGTTAGGTGATCCATCTGTTATACTTTGAATAATTAAAATGAGACAGTATTTTAAATTATTTTATCTCCTAATATTCTGTAGAATTTCATTTTAAAATTTATTGTAGAGTTGCTGACATTAAAAAATAAAATCCCACTTGGAGATCTATGACAGTCTTCCAAATTACCACAAAATTGATAATAGTTGTGCAAATTATATACGAGTAACAAATTGAAATGCCTTTTAAGATACATAAGAATTAGAACATGTATACTTTTTGCAAAGCCACACTTATGTATACTTCCACCGAATGCCTTTATTTGAGTCATTGGACATATGACAAAGGACTTTTAGTGGAGTTGGAAGCATTTTTCACAGTGGCCTGAAATACTGAGCTTTAAATATTTTGTGGGAAATCACATAAATTCTTATGAAAATTTCCTACACTTGAGTTGAAAAAGAAAACAAAGTATGCTGTATAGTATAGCAATAAATAACACTAGTGGGACTGGTCCTAATTAAAATTATAAAGAAAAGTTTCTAACTCTTGACTTGGGGACTTCCATACTAGCCTTGGTTAACTCTTTAATTCTGTCCCCTCTTTTTCTACCCTCACATCCAGCTCTCTCATGCTTCCTACTTCACAGAATGTGTGGTATCAACTGTCACACATCTTTTCTCATCAGAACTAAGAGTTTAGGTGGGGCTCTGAGTTGTCACAGGACAGTGATGGAGATGGGTTAATTAAGTACAGTAATTACAGTATTTACAGTACAGTATTTGAGTTCCTTACCTGTCCCTGCTCCTAAATGGTGACCATGATGCTCAGCTTCTCACAAGATGAGGCATGAGTATTTCAAATGTTTTTCTCAAATCGTTTTATTTTCTTGTGACCTGAATTAGAATTATTTACAAACAACCCTAATATCCCTTGCCATTCTCCTCCCTTAATCCTAAATCCATTCCACCTTTTAGCCATTTAAGGTCAGATGTAAATTCCAAACAGAAAAAACCACTTTCCTGAAGAAATCATGCTTCCTAATCATTTTTTTCATTTAAAATGTCCTAAATGGCTGTGGTAATCTCTAAATAAAGAGCGGAACTTTTCAAATAAAGGCCCCAAAGTCCCTCTCTTTTCCAGTTTTTATATTTCTGTCTTTCCCCCATCAGTATATGGTTTGTGTGCAATAATGTCCTCGCTTGTGCAGGGATGAAATTAAGAATATAGGTCATCCTCTTTTTCCTAAAGGGGAAAGGAGTGGGATTATTGTCCTACTTCTTACTTATCTTTTTATTTTTTTCTCTACTGGAGGTGTAGGATGAACCCTAGTCCCTCTGTTTAATACAGTTGAAACAGTTTAAGGGACAACTATTCCAGGTAGATAACCTAATGCCTTAAGCTAACTGCAATACTCATTTTAAGAAAATTTTTTACATAGTATACCATTATGAGAGGTTTTTTTAGTTTGGGATTTAAAAAAAAAATCTTTTCCTTTCAGGATCTTCATTCTCTGTGTCCCTCAGAGTACCATAAAGGTATTTACTCATTCTGTAAATGGATAAAACTTCCCTCAAGCTTTGTATGTAGAAATAGTAATCCATTTATTTAATCATAAGCTTTTCCTGGCTGAAGATTCTGAGTAAAAGAGTATTATAAGATGCTCTTTGTAGCAAAGAATGTGTTTACATTTTGAGCTAGTTATAAACCGGGGTTATAATACTTAGACCCACCTCATGAGGTTGTTGTGAGGATTAAACGAGATAACGTGATAAAAACACTTTGAACTTGGTCAAGCTGAATATTTGCAAAGCATGATACACACAACTGAAAATTGTTAAGTTTGCACTTAACTTTTCAGGTTGGCAGTTTTCTCAATCTGAAACGAAAGGGTTTCTTACATCTCTAAGATTCCTGTCATTTTGAAAATCATATGATTCTTTGACTAGGTGACCTTCTGACATCCTTGATTCTATAGTTGCAAATGCTCTGAGTAAATCAGAGAAGTAATTTATATATAAACAGTATACTGAGCAGAAGTTGGGGGTCAGATGTCCATAATTCCTTGGCTGAGGACTAAGCCTCACGTTCACTGGATCAGACTACCCAAGGCCTACCAGAGATAAGCTGCTCTGGGGATGGAAGTGGAATTGTGATGCTAGAGTTAGAGCAGCAGTGCTGGGGAAGTTTCAGTTCCAACCCAGTCAGTGGCAAAAGTCTTGTTAAAACTTCAGGCATCTTGCTGAGATAACAGAAAGTCTGGTTTTTAGGAGTAGGGATCATGACCTACAATAAAGCTAACTATAGATGTAGTGTAACAAAACTGAAAGCCCCAAGGCAGTCTACAGGGACAGTAGAATTTGGAGGATGAGTCCCATCAAGATAGAGAGGTCTGGGAAATACCCTGAGCTTTCAACAGATCAGCCCAACAAAGGATAAATCCAAGCCTATACAAGGTCAAGGAGATCAGCTATTAAGTGAATTATCTACTAGAACAAAAATCATTGCTTTTCAGAAGAAAATAACAGAATCCAGAGTCTTTGTAGTGTATCATCTACAGTATTCTGTATTCAGTTAAAAAATATCACCAGACATTCAAAGAACAGTAACATGTAACCCATAGTGAACAAAAACATGCAGTAGAAAGCAACTCAGAGAAGTCCTAGATATTGGATTTAACAGTGATTTTAAAGTCACTCCTATAAGTTGTGCTTCAAAGTCTTAAAGAAAATGTAATGTTGATGATAGAACAGATAGGAAATCTCAGCTGAGAAAGGAAAACATTTTAAAAATGGAAATTTGAAAACTGAAATTTAAATGAAAAAATTCAGTGGATGGTCTTAATGACAGATTAGAGCTTTCAAAAGAAAGAGTCCATAAATTTTAAAACAGATCAATAGAAATTATCCAGTGTGAACAACTGTGAGAAAAAGGGTTTTTACAGAATGAATAGAGCCTCCATGACATGTTGGACATTATCAAATGGGCTAATATTACATGTAACTGGAATTCCAGAAGGGTAAAAGAGTGAGAAGGGGGTAGAAAAAAGTCTGTAAAAATAATGGCTGAAATATTTCTTTGATTTAAAATACATTGATTTAAGAAAGTGTATGGGAAATCTCTGTGCATCCCTCTCAGTTTTTTTGTTAACCTAAAAGTGCTCTAAAAAATAGTCTTTTTAAAAAGCATGTATATTTACAGATCCTAGAAACTTAGTGAAACCAAGCTGGATAAATACAAAGAAAACCACACCTATAAACATTATAATTTAATTGCTAGAAACAAAATATAAAGAGAAAAACAGACGCAGCAACGGAAGAAAGAAACACAGTGTGTAAAGGGAAACTATGATAGCTGAGTTCTTATCCAAAACATCGGAGATCAGAATAAAATGGAACTTCTTTTAAAGTACTGAAAGAAAAATTGTCAGCCTAGAATTCTAGGACCAAAAAACAAACAAACAAACTCCAAAAACTAGGGTTAAATATAGACATTTTTCAGATAAATAAATATGAAAAGAATTCATCTGTAAGTGGAGATATGTCTACATGATGGCTGATTCGCTTTGCTGTATAGCAGAAACTAACACAACATTGTAAATCAACTATACCCCAATTAAAAAATTAATTTAAAAAAAATTTAAAAATTAAAAGAAAGAAAAATACAGTAAGCTATGGAGATATATTGTATAGCACAGGATTATAGCCAATATTTTATAATAACTATAAATGGAGTATAACCTTTAAAAATTGTGAATCACTATATTGTACACCTGTAACTAATATAATATTGTACATCAACTATACTTCCATTAAAAAAAAATTCATTTCTAGAAAAGCACATTCTGTAAGAAATGCTAAAGGATGTTCTTCCAGCTGAAAGGAAATGAAACCAGATGGAAGCATGAATCTACAGGAAGGAATAAAGAACGCACGTGGTAAATAAGCTGATATGTATAGACAACTGACTGTAAAGCAAAAATAATATCATTGTATGGTGGAGTTTATAATAGGTGTAAAATTGAAAGATATGGCAACAATAGCACAAAAGATTGGGGGGGTAGAAACATGGTTGTCAGGTTGTTAACTTTGTGAAGTAGAAAATACAAACTATCAGTTTTGAATTTTTTTTTAAGTCATTTTCTTTTTTTTAAAAAAATATTTATTTATTTATTTATTTGGCTGCATTTAGTCTTAGTTGCGGCATGCGGGATCTTCGTTGCAGTGTGCAGGCTCTCTAGTTGTGGTACGTGGGCTCTAGAGTGCGCAGGCTTAGTTGCCCTGTGGCATGTGGGATCTTAGTTCCCTGACCTAAGATACGGGATTGAACCCATATCCCCTGCATTGGAGGGTGGATTCTTAACCACTGGACCACCAGGGAAGTCCCAAAGTTTTATAATTTCTAATCTAGGTAGACTTTGATAAGTTAAAGGTGCATATTGTTAGCTGTAGAGCAACTACCAAAAGCAAAACCAAAAACAAAAAGCTCAAAATCCAATAGAGGAAATAAAATACACTAAAAATTACTTCATTTACCCAGAAGAAAAAGGACAGCAAAGGAACAAGAGAGGAGTGAAGCAGAGAGGGGTAAATGGATGATAGATATAAATTCAGCATATCAGTAGTTAGGTCAAAATCAAATGGACTAAACACTCTAGTTAACGGACAGAGATTATTAGAATTGATTAAAAAAGAAACTGCTGTCTACAAGACATACAGTGTAATAAACACAAGTAGGTTGAAATTTAAAGAATGTACAAAGATAGTCCTTGTAAATAGTCATTATAAGAAATCTGGTATGACTATATTAGTATCAGGTAAAAGAGACTTCCAGAGAGTATTCCTGGAGATAAAGAAGTACATGTCATAATGATGAAGCAGATAATTAACCAGAAAGACATAACAATCCTTCATATGCATGCACCTAGTACAGAGCTTCAAAATTCATGAAGAGCCAACTGACAGAACTAAAGGGAAAACCAGACAGATCCATACTCATCAGTCATTGCTGGAGCTTATAACCCTGATTTCTCAGAAAGTGATAGAATAAGTGAACCAAAAACAAGCAGTAGAAATATAGAAGCTCTGAAGACTGTCAACTTGATCTATTTAATATTTATAGAGTAGTACACCCAACAACTGAAGAATATATATGTTTTTCAAATATGTATGGAATGTTCACCAATGAGGACCATATGCTGGGCCATAAAAACAAATCTTAATAAGTTTCAGAAGACTAAAATATGTCAGAATTGTTCTCTGACCACAGTGGGATTAAATTAGAAGGTAATAATAAGATTTTTGGAAAAATCCCCCAATGTTCGGAAATTAAATAATACAATTCTAAATACCGTGGCTCAAAGAAGAAGTCATAAGGAATACGAGAAGTCATTTTGAACTGAATGAAAATGAAAACACAAATGTGAAATTTTGTGTCATGCAGCTCAAGTAGTGCTTAGAGTGAAATTTATACCTTTAAATGCCTATATTACAAAATAAGAAAGTTTAATTCAGTGACCTGTTTCCACACTAAGAAAATTTTAAAAAAAGAGTAAAGTAAATGAAAGTAAATAGAATGAAGGAAATAATATGGATAAAAGCAGAAATCAAGGAAATAGAAAACTGACAACACAGAAAATTTACAGTCAACTGTGGGTTCTTCAAAGAAGCAATGGAATTGGTAGGCCCCTTTCAAGACTGATCAAGGGAAACATGAAGACTCATAAATTACCAAATTTTTGTAATGAAAGAGGGCAAGAGTGGATATCACTTGAGGTTCTGATGGCATTTATTTATTTATTTTTAAGTAGAATCATTTTTAAAAATATTTATTTAGGCTGTGCCGGATCTTAGTTGCAGCATGCAGGCTTCTTAGTTGTGGCATGGGGACTCTTAGTTGCGGCATGCATGCGGGATCTGGTTCCCCAACCAGGGATTGGACCCGGGCCCCTGCATTGGGAGTGCAGATTCTTACCCACTGGACCACCAGGGAAGTCCCTCTAATAGCATTTAAAAAGAGAATATTTTGAACAACTTTATGCCAATAAATTCAATAATTAAGATATAATAGACAAATTCCTTGAAAAATATGGTGTATCAAAACTGGATAAAAAAGGAATAGAAAGTTGACCAGGCCTGTATCTATTAAAGGAATTGAATTTGTAATAAAAAATATTTCCACAAGGAAAACTCCAAGCACAGGTTAGTTTACTGGTGAATTCTACTAAACATCTAAATATGAAATAATATCAACCTTACTGAAACTCTTTCAGAAAATAGAGAAGAAGGAAATACTTCCTAATTCATCTTATGAGACTAGAATTACTCTCACACTTAAACCTGAAAAACACATTATATAAAGAGAAGCTCCCTTATGTACATTGACATAAAATTCCCACAAAAATTCTTAGCAAACTGAATCTAATGTAAATAAGAAACTAATATGTCATAACCAAGTTAGGCTTATTTCTGGAATGCAAGGGTTGTTCACTATTCAAAAATGAATTAGCTAATTTCAGCTACATTAACAATAAAGAAAAAATCATATAATTATCTCAGATATTCAGAAAATGTTTTTAACATCCATTCATATTATCAATTATTAACATCCATTCATATTATTATCATCCATATTATCAGTTATGATAATAACTCTTAGCTGACTAGGAAGAGAAGGCAATTTCTTCAGCTCAAAAAAGAGCCCCTATGTAAAGTTTACAGGTAAGGTCATACCAAATGATGAAAGGTGAACACTTTTCCCATGAGATTGCAAAGGACACAAAGACATCCACTTCAATCCCTTGTTCATTATTATATTTGGAGGTCCTAGTTACGCAGTATGTCAAGAGATAATAAAATTGATAAGGAAGTAGTAGCATTGTCTTTACTCACAGACAGTATGATTGTCTAAGTAGGGCAACACATAAAAATCAGTTGTAGTTCTATATGTTAACAACAAGCAAATGGAAACTGAAATTTTAGAAAATATTATTTACAGTGACATCAAAATGCATAAAGTACTTCAGAATAAGTTTAACAAAAATTGTACAAGATCTCTACACAGAAAACCATACTACTGAGAGAAAATAAAAAATATCTAAACAAAAATAGGGATATATCTAGTTCATGATTTGATTATTCAAACTTTAAGCTGGCCATTTCCCCCAAATTCAGTTATTATTACAACACAATCCCAGCCAAAATCACAGGGAGCTTTCTGTAGAAACTTATACTTGGAATTTTAAATTTACATTGAATTTCAGTGGACCTAGCAGAGTTAGACCATTTTGAAAAAGAGCAGAGGAGAGCAAGATGGCGGGGTAGAAGGACGTGCTCTCACTCCCTCTTGCGAGAGCACCAGAATCACAGCTAACTGCTGAACAGTCATTGACAGGAAGACACTGGAACTCACCAAAAAAGAGACCCCAAATCCAAAGACAAAGGAGAAGCCGCAATGAGACAGTAGGAGGGGCATAATCACAATAAAATCAAATCCCATAACTGCTGGGTGCGTGACTCACAAACTGGAGAACACTTATACCACAGAAGTCCACCCACTGGAGTGAAGGTTCTGAGCGCCACGTCAGGCTTCCCAACCTGGGGGTCTGGCAACGGGAGGAGGAATTCCTAGAGAATCAGACTTTGAAGGCTAGCAGGATTTGACTGTAGGACTTTGACAGGACTAGGGGAAGCAGAGACTCCACTCTTGGAGGGCACACACAAAGTAGTGTGTGCATCAGGACCCAGGGGAGGGAGCAGTGACCCCATAGGAGACTGAACCATACCTACCTGCTAGTGTTGGAGGATCTCCTGCAGAGGCAGGGGTGGCTGTAGCTCGCCCCAGGGACAAGGACACTGGCAGCAGAAGTTTTGGGAAGTACTCCTTGGCATGAACCCTCCCAGAGTCTGCCATTAGCCCCACCAAAGAGCTGGGTAGGCTCCAGTGTTGGGTTGCCTCAGGCCAAACGACCAACAGGGAGGGAACCCAGTCCCACCCATCAGCCAACAAGCGGATTCAAGTTTTACTGAGCTCTGCCCACCAGAGCAACAGCCAGCTCTACCCACCAGCAGTCCCTCCCATCAGGAAGCTTGCACAAGCCTCTTATCCTCATCTACCAGAGGGCAGACAGCAGAAGCAAGAAGAACTACAGTTCTGCAGCCTGTGGAACAAAAACCACATTTACAGAAAGATAGACAAAATGAAAAGGCAGAGGGCTATATACCAGATGAAGGAACAAGATAAAACCCCAGGAAAAGCAACTAAATGAAGTGGAGATAGGCAACCTTTCTGAAAAAGAATTCAGAATAATGATAGTGAAGATGATCCAGGACCTCGGAAAAGGAATGGAGGCAAGGATCGAGAAGATGCAAGAAATGTTTAACAAAGACCTAGAAGAATTAAAGAACAAACACCTAGAAGAATTAAAGAACAAACAAACAGAGACGAGCAATACAATAACTGAAATGAAGACTACACTAGAAGGAATCAATAGCAGAATAACTGAGGCAGAAGAACGGATAAGTGACCTGGAAGACAGAATGGTGGAATTCACTGCCATGGAACAGAATAAAGAAAAAAGAATGAAAAGAAATGAAGACAGCCTGTGGGACAACATTAAACACACCAACATTCACATTATAGGGGTACCAGACAGAGAAGAGAGAGAGAAAGGACCAGAGAAAATATTTGAAGAGATTATAGTCGAAAACTTCCCTAACATGGGAAAGGAAATAGCCACCTAAGTCCAGGAAATGCAGAGAGTCCCAGGCAGGATAAACCCAAGGAGAAACACGCCGAGACACATAGTAATCAAATTGACAAAAATTAAAGACAAAGAAAAATTGAAAGCAACAAGGGAAAAACAACAAATAACATACAATGGAACTCCCATAATGTTATCAGCTGATTTCTCAGCAGAAACTCTACAAGCCAGTAGGAAGTGGCATGACATATTTAAAGTGATGAAAGGGAAAAACCTACAACCAAGATTACTCAACCCGGCAAGGATCTCATTCAGATTCGATGGAGAAATCAAAAGCCTTACAGACAAGCAAAAGCTAAGAGAATTCAGCACCACCAAACCAGCTCTACAACAAATGCTAAAGGAACTTCTCTAAGTGGGAAACACAAGAGAAGAAAAGGACCTACAAAAACAAACCCATAACAATTAAGAAAATGGTAATAGGAACATACATATCGATAATTACCTTAAATGTGAATGGATTAAATGATCCAACCAAAAGACCCAGGCTCACTGAATGGATACAGAAGCAAGACCCATATATATGCTGTCTACGAGAGACCCGCTTCAGACCTAGGGACACATACAGACTGAAAGTGAAGGGATGGAAAAAGATATTCCATGCAAATAGAAATCAAAAGAAAGCTGGAGTAGCAATACTCATATCAGATAAAACAGACTTTAAAATAAAGAATGTTACAAGAGACACTACCTAATGGACGCTGTCCTAAAGGAAGGACACTACCTAATGATCAAGGGATCAATCCAAGAAGAAGATATAACAATTATAAATATATATGCACCCAACATAGGTGCACTTCAATACATAAGGCAACTGCTAACAGCTATAAAAGAGGAAGTCGACAGTAACACAATAATAATGGGGGACTTTAACACCTCACTTACACCAATGGACAAATCATCCAAACAGAAAATTAATAAGGAAACACAAGCATTAAATGACACAATAGACCAGATAGATTTAATTGATCTTTATAGGACATTCCATCCGAAAACAGCACGTTACACTTTCTTCTCAAGTGCACATGGAACATTCTCCAGGATAGATCACACCTTGGGTCACAAATCAAGCCTCGGTAAATTTAAGAAAATTGAAATCATATCAAGCATCTTTTCTGACCACAATGCTATGAGATTAGAAATAAATTACAGGGAATAAAACGTAAAAAACAAACACATGGAGGCTAAACAATACGTTGCTAAATAACCAAGAGATCGCTGAAGAAATCAAAGAGGAAATCAGAAAATCCCTAGAGACAAATGACAACAAAAACACGACAATGCAAAAACCTATGGGATGCAGCAAAAGCAGTTCTAAGAGGGAAGTTTATAGCAATACAGTCCTACCTCAAGAAACAAGAAAAATCTCAAATAAACAGTCTAACCTGGAACTTCCCTGGTGGCACTATGGTTAAGAATCCACCTGCCAATGCATGGGACACAGGTTCAAGCCCTGCTGTAGGAAGATCCCACATGTCATGGAGCAACTAAGCCTGTGCACCACAACTACTGAGCCTGCGCTCTAGAACCCACAAGCCACAGCTACTGAAGCCCGTGTGCCTAGAGCCCGTGCTCTGCAACAAGAGAAGCCACCACAATGAGAAGCCTGCGCACTGCAACGAAAAGCAACCCCTGCTTGCCACAACTAGAGAAAGCCTGCATGCATCAACAAAAACCCAACGCAGCCAAAATAAATAAATAAATTTAAAAAGCCAATCTAACCTTACACCTAAAGCAACTAGAGAAAGAAGAGCAAACAAAATTCAAAGTCAGTAGAAGGAAAGAAATCATAAAGATCAGAGCAGAAATAAATGAAACAGAAACAAAACAGTAGCAAAGATCAATAAAACTAAAAGCTGGTTCTTTGAGAACATAAACAAAATTGGTAGACCTCTAGCCAGAATCATCAAGGAAAAGAGGGAGAGGACTCAAATCAATAAAATTAGAAGTGAAAAAGGAGAAGTTACAATGGACACCACAGAAATACAAAGCATCATAGGAGACTACTGCAAGCAACTCTATGCCAATAAAATGGACAACCTGGAAGAAATGGACAAATTCTTAGAAAGGTACAACCTTTCAAGACTGAACCAGGAAGAAATAGAAAATATGAACAGACCAATCACAAGTAATGAAATTGAAACTGTTATTAAAAATCTTCCAACAAACAAAAGTCCAAGACTGTGAAGTCTAGCCTGTGAAGACAGCTTCACAGGTGAATTCTACCAAACATTTAAAGAAGAGCTAAAACCCATCCTTCTCAAACTCTTCCCAAAAATTGCAGAGGAAGGAACACTCCCAAACTCATTCTACGAGGCCACCATCACCCTGATACCAAAACCAGATAGAGATACTACTAAAAAAGAAAATTACAGACCAATATCACTGATGAATATAGATGCAAAAATCCTCAACAAAATACTAGCAAACAGAATCCAACAACACATTAAAAGGATCATACACCATGATCAAGTGGGATTTATCCCAGGGATGCAAGGATTCTTCACTATACACTAATCAATCAATGTGATAAACCATATTAACAAATTGAAGAATAAAAACCATATGATCATCTCAATAGATGCAGAAAAAGCTTTTGACAAAATTCAACACCCATTTATGATAAAAACTCTACAGAAAGTGGGCATAGAGGGAACTTACTTCAACATAATAAAGGCCATATACAGCAAACCCACAGCAAACATCATTCTCAATGGTGAAAAACTGAAAGCATTTCCTCTAAGATCAGGAACAAGACGAGGATGTCCACTCTCACCACTATTATTCAACATAGTTTTGGAAGGTTTAGCCACAGCAATCAGAGAAGAAAAAGGAATAAAAGGAATACAAATTGGAAAAGAAGAAGTCAAACTGTCACTGTTTGCAGATGACATGATACTATACATAGAAAATCCTAAAGATGCCACCAGAAAACTACCAGAGCTAATCAATGAATTTGGTAAAGTTGCAGGATACAAAACTAATGCACAGAAATCTCTTCATTCCTATACACTAACAATGAAAGATCAGAAAGAGAAATTAAGGAAACAATCCCATTCACCATTGCAACAAAAAGAATATAATACCTAGGAATAAACCTACCTAAGGAGGTCAAAGACCTGTATTCAGAAAACTGTAAGACACTGATGAAAGAAATCAAAGATGACACAAACGGATGGAGAGATAGACCATGTTCTTGGATTGGAAGAATCAATATTGTGAAAATGAGTATACTACCCAAAGCAATCTACAGATTCAGTGCACTCCCTATCAAATTACCAATGGCCTTTTTTAGAGAACTAGAACAAAAAATCTGAAAATTTGTATGGAGACACAAAAGACCCCGCATAGCCAAAGCAATCTTAAGGGAAAAAAACGGAGCTGGAGGAATCAGACTCCCTGACTTCATACTATACTACAAAGCTGCAGTAATCAAGACAATATGGTACTGGCACACAAAAAAAATATCAATCAGTGGAACAGGATAGAAAGCCCAGAGGTAAACCCACGCACCTGTGGTCAACTAATCTATGACAAAGGAGGCAAGGATATACAATGGAGAAGACAGTCTCTTCAATAAGTGGTGCTTGGGGAACTTCCCTGGTGGCACAGTGGTTGAGAATCCGCCTGCCAATGCAGGGGACATGGGTTCGAGCCCTGGTCCGGGAAGATCCCACAGAGCAACTAAGCCCGGGCGCCACAACTACTGAGCCTGTGCTCTAGAGCCAACGAGCCACAACTACTGAGCCCACATGCCACAACTACAGAAGCCTGTGCACCTAGAGCCCAGGCTCCACAACAGGAGAGGCCACTGCAATGAGAAGCCCGCGCACCGTAACAAAGAGTAGCCCCTGTTCACCACAACTAGAGAAAGCCCGCACACAGCAACAAAGACCCAATGCAGCCAAAAATAAGTAAAATTTTAAAATAATAATAAGTGGTGCTGGGAAAACTGGACAGCTACATGTAAAAGAATGAAATTAGAACATTCCCTAATACCACACAAAAAAATAAACTCAAAATGGATTAAAGACCTACATGTAAAACCGGACACTATAAAACTCTTTGAGGAAAACATAGGAAGAACACTCTTTGACATAAATCACAGCAAGATCTTGTTTGACCCACCTCCTAGAGTAATGGAAATAAAAACAAAAATAAAGAAATGGGATCTAATTAAACTTAAAAGCTTTTGCACAGTGAAGGAAACCTGTATAAGATGAAAAGACAACCCTCAGAATGGGAGAAAATATTTACAAACGAATCAACAGACAAAGGATTAATCTCCAAAATATATAAACAGCTCATGAAGCTCAATATTAAAAAAACAAACAGCCCAATCAACAAATGGGCAGAAGACCTAAATAGACATCTCTCCAAAGAAGACATACAGATGGCCAAGAGGCACATGAAAAGCTGCTCAACATCACTAATTAGAATGGGCTCAACAGTTGGAATGGGCATGATCACAAAATCTACAAACAACAAATGCTGAAGAGGGTGTGGAGAAAAGGGAACCCTCTTGCACTGTTGGTGGGAATGTAAATCTATACATCCACTATGGACAACTGTATGGAGGTTCCTTAAAACACTGAAAATAGAAGTACCATATGACCCAGAAATCCCACTGCTGGGCATATACCCAGAGAAAACCATAGTTCAAAAAGGCACATGCACCCCAATGTTCATTGCAGCACTATTTACAAAGCCACGTCAAGGAAGCAACCTAAATGGATACACTATACACTAATCAATCAATGTGATAAACCATATTAACAAATTGAAGGATAAAAACCATATGATCATCTCAATAGATGCAGAAAAAGCTTTTGACAAAATTCAACACCCATTTATGATAAAAACTGATACCATCAACAGACGAATGGATAAAGAAGATGTGGTACCTATATGCAATGGAATATTAGCCATAAAAAGGAACAAAATTGGATCATTTGTAGAGACGTGGATGGACCTAGAGACTGTCATGCTGAGTGAAGTAAGTCAGAAAGGGAAAAACAAATGTTGTATATTAACACATATATGTGGAATATAAAAAAATGGTACAGATGAACTGGTTTGTAAGGCAGAAATAGAGACACAGATGTAAAGAACGAACTCATGGACACCATGAGGGGAAAGTGTAGTGGGGGATGAATTGGGAGATTGGGATTGACATATATACACTAATATGCATAAAATAGATAACTAATAAGAACCTGCTGTATAAAAAATAAATTTAAAAGAAGAAAGAAAGAAAGAAAGAAAAAGAACAGAGTCAGAAGACTTTCACTACCAGTTGTGTAGTCTTGGTGTACAACGACAGTAATTAAAAGTATGGTTAGGGCCTGAACACTGACATGTAGAATAATGGAACAGAATGAAGGGTACCGAATAGACTCATAGATACACAGTCACAGGCACCAGTGTAATTTAATGGGGAAACACTTGTGTTTTCAATAAATGATGCAGCTACAACTGGATGTCTGTAGGGTAAAGTGAGGTAGGGACCTCATACTATATGCAGAAATTAGTTCAAAGTGGATCATAGACCTAAACATAAAAGGAAAAACCATAAACTTCTGGAAGAAACTTGGAAACTTTGGAATAAGCAAAGATTATTTTAGTACACATAATATACTAACCATAAAAGAAAAAATTGGTAAGTTGTACTTCATCAAAATTAAAGGCTTTTCTTCAAAAGACACCATTAAGAAAATGAAAAGAATTGAATGATAAAGGTGAAAGATATTTATGTGTAAAGGATTTTTGTATGTAACTTTGCAGATGACAGTTAAATCTCTATTATGTCTGTTTCTATAGGATTTACCCCATCGTGTTACAGTCATTTATTTGCAAGCTTTATCATCTTCCTCCAGACTCCTGACATTCAGAAGTGTTCCTCTCTTGAATCCTAAAAAACAAGCACAGGACCCAACACATTGGCACTCAGGAAATATTCTTTGAATTGTACTGAATTATTTTCACATTAAGTGTTCTAAGAGGATGTATAACCAAATTACTGATGGTTTTAAACAGCCTTTATGTTGTTTGTCATTTCTACAAGTTAGATCTTCAAGACAGATTGAACATTGTTCAGATCCAGAGTTCTTCTTTTCTCTGTGGTTTAATATTCTAGGAACCTATTTGGTTAGGATGCCTGCTTGTTTAGGAATATTTGCTAAGGGAAATATCTGTGATGCACTCATCAGTTTTATATAGGAGTCACTGTCAGGGGGAAACAGATGAACCCCTCCTTTTAGCAGAGGATGTCTTTGCTATGCATGTGAAAGAAATTATGACTGGATTTATTCTTTTTCTTCGTTGCCTTTTCTTCCACATAATGACATTCTTACAGCATCCATGGACATTGGTATAATTTTCCACCCAGAATTAAGTTATTTCTTTTTAGTGTTTGTGGCCATGCATTTTCTGTTAGAAATACTGTTGCTTTTTAGAGCAAGGTGGTTACTACCTAGCAGAGATAGCAAACAGTTTGATCTTGAAATTAAGCTTAGTTTCACAGGGGGGCAACGTACACATCTGGAGTGAACCTATCAGAATACGTCTGCCCTCTTGGGCTGTGGCCTCACGTTGGTGTTGTCTCTCAAGCTCACAGTACCCCAGACATATAGTCATCCAATTGGTGTTCCTTTATCTTCAGCCACATCTACGCTGCATATCTTCGTTTTCTTTCATCATTTCTTGTTTTTATCATACTGTCTTGCTTGTTTATATTTTCTTTTTGCTTACATTTTCTTAGCTCATTTATAAAGTATTCATAATTTGAGAATGTGTCTAATTGCCTTTATCCAATGCTCAAAATCTGGAGTTGAGGGTTAACATTATAAAAAGAGATGGTAAAAATAGGGTAGTTCTCTCATAAAAGTGTGATCGATTCATTCAAAGAATATCTGACAAATTGGGGAAGCATTTATGATACAATGTTAAGTGAGAAAAAAAAAGCATAAAACTGATTTTTCTGTGTGTATATGTAGATGCATTTTTTAACAAAAAAATAAAAGCTGGGAAGAATAATCACCAAAATGTTAAAAGTACTTATCTTTGAATGATGGAAATATGGGTGTTTTTTTTCTTTCTCATACTTGTTGCATTTTCTAATTTTCCATAATGAGGGTGTATTACTCTTAGAGTTAGATAAAATAAAGGCTATACATTGGAAGGGGGGGAAGTGTGATTGATTCAGACATGCGTATGGATATTATTCATTAACTTTTTAAAAAAAGAATCAAGACCTCTTCACTGTCTTTTGTGAAAGGCAGATATTAGAAATACTCATTTCATATCATGGTTCTCTCTCCCATCACATGAAATATAATAAAGTCTTATATTACTGTTTTCATTTGCTTTTATTTTCTTTTTTTAATCTTTGGGCAGTGTAGTCCACATCACTGAGTTGATTATGAACTGGATAAAAGTAGTCATGACCTTTCTGATATATAGGCGTATATTCAAAACATTTTTTTTCTAACCAGTTGCTCAATGGAAATAAGTTTCTTACTTTCACTGTGAACATAAATCTAATTATGTTGCACTTACGTTTACAAACCTTCAAAAGCTCCATATTTCAATCAACTCTCCATAATTTTGTCCCTTGGTGCATTTCTGGCTTTATTTCCCTCTCTGGTTCTTATCTCCATTATCCCAAATCTGTTCAAACTTACATTCTCCCTCCTTAATGCTTTTGCTAAAACCATTCTTCTGTCTTAAATGCTTTCTCCATATTCTGTCTTTTATGGTTCCACCCTTTTCTCAAGGCTGACACCAAATCACATTGCCTGTAAAGAAACCAGCTTAAATCTTCCCAGTCAACACTGGTGCCCCCATCACTTTGCTCTTTGTTTTGTTTTTTAGAGCATTTTTACACCATTTACACCTTGTTTCTAGACTGTGTGCTCCAAAACTGTGCTAAGCACTGTGGAGAAAATATTCACTGAGGTGATGTATTTTTCCTCACATCACAGATCTCATAGACTTATGCACACACGATTTCTGTGGGTGAAGATAAACATAAACGGCCATATGAGAGGGGTGCATCATTAGATAAAACATCCTGGAAGGGGTGTTATATTTTTTATAGAATGTTTTTATGTGTGTTAAAGGTTTGTTTCCACATGTAAATCCTTGAGATACCTGAAATGTATTGTGTGAGGAAAGTTTTTTATTCTAGTTTTTCTCTATGGAAAGCCAGTTGTAATATCCCCTATATAATATGATAAGTGCCCATATGTGCCTGAGTCTGTTCCTGGGCTCTGTACAGTTTTCCATTCACCTGTTATGGCCGTGCTAGATCATTACTGTTTTATATACTGTTCTACTTTTAAGTTCTGGTGTACGGCAGGACAGAAGTTTCCTCAGTGTGCTTCAGTCAGCGTCACCTGGAACTTCACTCTTTCATAGAAATTTTATAATGATACTGACTAGGTTCTTAAAAAAAAAAACAAAAACCCTTTTGGGACTTTGATAAGAATTTGCATTTATTAATACACTAATTTAGGCAAAATTAGATATTTATTATAACAGTAAGTCTTGTCATCCACTTACATAGCCTATTTATCCATTTATTTAAGTTTTCTTTTATGACCTTCATTAGTATTTTGTGCATTTTCTCAGCAAAATTCTCACACATCTACATTAGATTTATTTCTAGATACCTCATTTGCTGCTATCATGAATGATATATTTTTTCAATTAAATTCTCTACTTTTTTATTCCTGGTATGTAAAAAACTATCTTTAAAAAAATACTGCTGTTCTATATATATCCTGTTACCCCTTATTAGCTTTGTTAGTTAGAGTAGCACAACCTGCTGAAAACTTTCTGTGACTTAACACAGTAAAAGTTTATTTCTCGGTGGATCTAATGGGCCAATGCTATTATTTCTGATTGGTGGTGCTTTTTAAATCTATACTGTATATATGCCCTGTTTAATTCATATGCTTTGTGACTTTTGTATTTTTTTTTTCTTATTTAGTGTTACTAGAAGTTTGTGTGCTTTATACTTTTTTTTCAGGAGCTAGATTGGGATTTTGTTCAACTCTGTGTTTGTTTTTACTCTACTAGTTTCTGGTCTATTATCATTTCCTTCTGTTTTCCTTACATTTACCATGTTTATTTTTTTCCAAATTACTTGAATATTGTCAGTTATTATGGAAGGCTATAGATTTTTCTCTAAGCCTCCCATTAGCTATATCCAAATTTTGATATGTAGAAATTTCTCCTTGTGTATTTTAGGTCTTTTGGTTTCCTGAGCTTTTCCCGTTCATTCATGTTTTATCCAGGGTGTGGTGGTTTAATTTCATAAAATTAGGGGGGCGTATTCAGTGTTGATTTCACAATATTTTTATTGAATACATTGTAGTGAGAAAAAATAGTCTATAAAAGGTAAGCAAAAGAGGCATAAATACAGCTACAGTAGAAATGTTTAAAATTATCGATTGACCAGGTATCCTGGCATTAGATGATATGTTGATTTTACCCTCAGGCTGGAATCAGGATGATGACATCATTTCCAGGTATTCCTAGGTCTCTTTCTTACATGTAAGAAAAACTTGCCCAGAAGTCCTTCACAGCCTCCTTCCACAGCAGACTAACTAACCTTCATCATCCGTTTGGCCAGACTGAGTCACATGCCAAGTCACTGGGAAGGGAAAAGTGCACTTTTTTTGTCTTACTCTATTAGTACCTACCTCTGAGGTCTGGAAAGAGGGTGTTTATCTTTGAGTCATGCTGAAGAAGGGGTGGATCCATGAACAAAGTTGGAAGGCAGCCCAATACAGTCTTCTGCAGTTGCCTTCTAGATGCCCTATGTCAATATGGACATCAGTGAATTTATTGGAAGGGAGAAAGGATACTGATTAATCTGGAGAGTCTGATACATGGCATTCTGTTAGGAGAGCTTCTCATATCTATTTAAATGCCCTTTAACACAGTTCAGTTATTTCTAGTTTTTACAATGTGAAGTCTCTTGTAACTCTTAACTTTCCTCATGAGGATTTGTTTTCTTATATGGTTTGTAATCTTTGACTATGAGCTCATCTTCTGTGGGGCTACTTACCTTGGGAGTCTTATTCCTTCAGATCAGCTTGGAGTTTGTCTGAAACAGTGAGTTTCACTGTTTCTGGACCAGTTTTTATGTGAGTTTCTGTGCTTGGAATTTTGTTTATCTCGTTTACTAACGATTTCTCATGGGTGATTCTTTTCACACCCAAAGCTCTGGACTCTTCACTGCCCCACTGGGCTGGTAGGCAGCGTTTTTCTGGTCCCTGTTTTACAGATGGAGCCAACCTTTGTGACTTTCTTTAGCTGTAATGCATAGGTTATTTCTGTCTCCTGCGGAGCCTGAATCCAGGAACCTCTTCCCTAGCCCTTAGTTATTAAGGCCTATAGCCCAGTGTTTTACCCCTTACGAGCCATTTCTACTTTATCTCTCATCAGTGCTTTGACTTTGAGTTCTATCTTCATTATTGGCACTTCCAGTTTATTTTAGCTCATGCTTGATACCTCATTGTTATTTTCTGTTTTATGCAGTGTTTTCATGAGTTTGGAGCAAGAGGGAAGGGTCCTTATATGTTGGCTTAGTTCATAATGTTTATCAGAAGCGTAAGTTTCAATTTAAACCAAATTGGTTTTCAGAATTTAGGTTTTTTTCCTTCTCTTAATTTATTTTTTTGGCCTTTATTTTTATATGCATACTTTTCCTTCTTGAAGTCTTCAAAATCCATAACAAGGACTTTGATTGCTACTTTTTAGACAGAACATCTGTTGCAAAAATTTTGCCATTTCTTGTGGGATGGGGTAAATTACAACTCTGTTGAACCAAAATTTTATGTGGAAAGGTAGCAAGAAGCAATGATGAAAGATGTGCTGGCCCTACTTTGTTTCTGAAATGTTATTTTGTTCTCTTAAGTTTCTGTAAGGTGGAGAGTTACTTCTGCTTAAAAATTTTCATCTTCACCCAAACTTTGTGTCTTATGGAATAGTTTATTTTTCCAATATACTTTAAAGAAAAAAACCTTTCTGTTCTCAGCCTGCTCATGATATCCATCTCCTGTTGCTTTGGCTCAGAGTTCCATTCTACTTCATGATAAACACCTTCGTATCTCATTATATCTTCAACTCTGAGCTCTGGGAGCAGCCTCACAGAGGAAACTCACTGTGCTATCTAAATGAGCCATGACAAGCATGGGAGTGGAATTTACAGCTGGGAAGTAGACCAGGTGGTATTCAGGGGGCTTGTTCCATGTGGTAATTGCAGAACCTATTAGTATTGAAGTAGAAACTGGAGGAGTGAAGCTTTTTGGCTACTAATTTCCTGGAGAGATAAGACAGTCACACGTGCTTGTGTTTTTCCATTTCTCCATGTAAAATTGTGCTTGAGGACATTTCTTATTATTTCTCACTCTGATTTTTTATTTGTTTTATTTTTATTTTATAGGCGGGCTTAATGTGACTAAACCCCTCAGTACGAAAATTCTGAGACACCAGGGTTAAGTTGTTGTGTTATTAAGTGGATCCTCCAGCCCTTCTTTCTGGGGATGAAGCCCTACTGCGATGAAGTGTAATAAGGCTCAAAGCTGTCAGTGGTTCCAGATGTGGAAGAGGGCCTCATCAGAGGGTTTCTTCACCAGGACAGATGTGCATATCTTGGGCCTGTGCTAATTAAGAGAGTGTTTTCCTCTCATTTTATTGTTACTCCATCTGTTAGAAAGTATCCAGATAATTGCACAACACATACAAATGATGATGTATCCATCACATGCAAACAATAGAAATACTTTAGCATAGTTCTTTTCAGGAAGGTTCATTTGGGGACAGCGGGCAGATCCTTTCTTCTTCCCAGTCACCATTCTGGGAAGTGCTGATGGGCCCCAGAGCAGGAACGGCCCCAGAGCCCATCCATTACCCCCCAGTGCTCATTTGTATCCCACTTCTTTTGTCACTAAGATGAGGGCTATTTTAGCAAATGTCAGCTGTTGTCAGTGTCTTTGAATTGAAAATGAAGATAAACTAAATTTGTTTTTTTCCCTGAAGATAGTTAATCATGTCACTTAATTTTGGGCCAGTAAAGAAAGAAGGAATAGTTCAGTTTAATAAGTGGTGCATAAAATGAGACCCCACCCTACCCCCACCTCCATACCTCTGCTCTGCAGTTTTGAACAGATGCTTTAATAAGTCTGCAGGCTCTAGAACCATGTTAGGTAGGGTGTTGGTAGTTATTTAGAGCTTCGCATTGAGTAGAAATTGCACATTGAATTTTGAATGAATTGACTCGTCCCTTCAGTTCACCCTGGGGTGTCGTTAGTGTGAAGGCATTTCTTTGCCATAGCAGCTTCTTCTCATCCTACCACTTTTTAGCTTTGGGTGCTTCCCTATCCCATCTTTGTTTTCACATTTAAAGCGTAAGAAGACTCAAGAGCTGTACTTTGTTTTTTACTTTAAACTAAGACCAGAGCAGTCTTTTAGTCACCAATCACTGTTAAGTTGATGATTCCTTTATGCTACCCAAGAGTTTTTATTTAAAATTGAACATTTTTACTTGCTCTTTATGTCAGAGGGATCATATCCCGTGTGGTATTCCTCCTCCATCTCAGCTACTTAAAGAAGTACTGTAAATAGAGGCTTTCAACTTGGAAAGCACTGCGCATTTCATGGGCTCAAACTGAACTGAACTGTAGGCTAATAGAAAGTTCCAGATGAAAATATTGTGGTATCTTGTTGTGTTCTAGTGTAGCTGTAATGCAGTGTGAACAGTGGTGGCTTTGCTCCACTGTAAATCCCATTTGGATACTGACAACATGGTTCAAAACATCAGGAGTTAAATCCCAAAGCTCATGTTTGTGTGAACACTCATCATGCATACGGAAGACCTTATTTCATTATTTAAAATAGAATTGCTTGTCAGGTAGGACAGAGTCCTAGCTCTGCCAGGAACGGGGATAAGATGAGAGGTGAATGGCTGCTGAATTGTCATATTTTTACAGTTGACACTTTTATTCTTTTTTAGCAGTAAGTTTTTTGCATGAATAATAGTGATGACTCCACAGGCACTTTTCTGTTGGATCCCGAGTGTTGCAGCAGATTAGAAGCAGAGAAAGACCTGAGGGCTCATATTCAGTTATATTAAATGAGGACTCTTTAATGAAAAACAAAAGCCATTTATGTTGTTCCACATGCACAAAATGAAGGAGTACTTGAAATTTCTTCCAACTTGAATGCTAGACTTTGTCTTACAGCTTCTTAAGGGAAGTTTTTATTTATCATAGGGCAGAGGTCCCCCAAATTTTCTTGGTTTCAGTGCAGTCAGTCAATTTTTCATGGCCTCCAGGCCAAATAAATACCTAACAGTTCTTAATAATAATTATACTTGTACAGTTTAAATATTTATGTCCTAACGATTTGCTGATCACTTCAAAAATAATATATAAATTGAAAGACAAAAATATTTTAGTTTTGTTCTCTGATCACCACAGTAACTTATTAATGGAGTGTGTGCTTATTGGACACTGCACAGTTTTCAGATCTTGGGATCAGATTGGCCACTGCCACCTTCATTTCTTGTTCTACCTTGATTTCTGTGCATTCCTGTGCTGGGCTCTTCGTTACAGCAAACATCGGAACTCAGGTTCACAGACGGAGACTGTCTTGACACATGTATCTGTGTGTGATGCAAGTGTTGAAACCACCTCAAGCTAGTGATTCATATGTTGTCTAACAGATGTCACTGTTTCTGCCCCGAATTGAAAATATTCTTCAGTGCCCCTTTGAGTTCCCTGGGGCAGGGTGGGAACCGTGGTAGTAATGTGGAATGATATTAGCTAATAAGACTCAATGGCACCCTAGTTCAGGAGAAATGGCTGCTATGCCAGACTCTAGGGGAAGAGGGTAAAGCGTGTCCCAGGCTGTTACCAGAGGACCCAGGACCCTTCACCAGCCTGTGGGGAGACAGCGGGCATCTTAATTAAGAACAGAGACTCTGACCCCAGGAGGAAGAGCTTTTTACATCTCCTCTCTCTCCCGTTCTCTCTCCCCCCCCACCCCGCTCCTTTCTCCTGTCTCTCTTTCACTCATATACACACAAACACATGCAAATAACTGAAACAAGTACCAAACAAAACAGGACTTCTACTTGCTGTGCACTGATATTTTCTGTTCCTTTTTATTCTTGTTTACTTTGTTTTTGAAACAAAGTAAAGACCCTCAAGACCCACTAAACTGAGGAGGACCAGTTAAGGGCATAGACTCTGGGGCCCAATTTGGTTTTAAAGTAGCCATCACCATTTCCTATCTGTGTGACCACACGCAAGATTATTTAACCTCTCAGTTACTCAGTTTCCTCATCTATCAAATGGGGATTAATAATAATACATGGTGTTGAGGGGAATAAATAAGTTACTACATGTGAAACACTTAAAACAGTCCTTGGCTGTTAATTACTGCTGTATTACTTATTACTAGAATCTTAATGAATAATCAGAGGTTAGAACATTTGGGGATTGGAAAGAAACAACAGTTTCAACCTCTAAAAGTGCTACTATATGTAGTAAAAAGGATGAATTTTCTTCTGGATTTTTACTCCTGGGCAGGTATGTTTTGTATCCCTTGCCAAAGATTTTCTGGATAAACAGAGGAATCAGAAAAAGGGAGATAAAAGTATTATTATCTTTATACTGATAAAGCTGATTAGAGTACGCGACTTTATATTTGCAGCCAAGTAGCCTTCCTACTATTTCACTCGTGAATTAGAGCACAGCTAGATAACTGCAGGCATTTTACTACATGCAGAGAGCAGAACAGGGTGTACATTCTGCATAGACAGACGAATCTGAAGACAGGAGAGCAGAAGGGCTAAAATGAGCGTGTTTATCTCTTTCTTCAAAACTTGCCAATCAGATAACTCTCCAGGGAGTGAGACTGGGAACAGAGGCATAGAAATGTGGAGAATGAGGAATGTTACCCTAAGAGTGGGAACATTTCTCAGGGGTACAGGAGGCCTGTAATCAAGTTCGTGTTTCATAACTTGCAGCAGTTAGCTGTCTTTTCTGATATGAACTTTAAGGATAGACATACCGGGATCTGAATCCTGCCTGTCTTACTTAACTGCGCTCGCTAGGGCAACCTAGAATTTCCAGGAGCCCTAAAACAGACACAACTACATTCCAAGAAAAAGGGACCACTAGCTTCTCTTCCCTGTTCCATTCGTACAGTGTTAAATGTATTAGTGTTTGCTTTTATCAAACGGCAGTAGAGTTAGAAGCATGAGACTTACCTTGGTTGACCAGTAGTTATTCTAATAGCATGTTTCCATCAGTCTGTCTCTACATTTAATTCTAGTTGATGATTTCTGTGAACTTGTAGCTGGTAGAGTAGTATATAATGCTTGGTCCAGGTTATTAAATTATGCTATGTTAATATATATACAACCCATCTTTTTCATTACAAAAAGTGGTGTAATATCTTGGCTTATTTTTTATAAACATACTCAACATAGGAAAAGTTTTCCAAGTAAGTGTTTCAGTTGGCTCCCACTTCTCTCATCCTCTACTCTTCCTCCCTCTCTCATCCTCTACTCTTCCTCCCTCTCTCTTCCTCCTTCCTATTCTTTGTTTCTTTTTTCTGTCTTTTAATAAGTGTCTGTAATAGTACCTGTGTTTCAGGAACCGTACTGGACATTAATGTGATTTTGAAGAAGATGTATTCGGTCCCTTTATCTAATAGTCTAGTGATAAGATGACATGTTAAGCAAATAATAATTTAGTTATGATTATAATGTCTAATTAACAAAAAGTATAGTAGTAAATTAAAATTTATAATAAGGGGTCTGAGCTAATGTGCAATGATCTTCCGTAGGAGGTGGCATTTAAGACCTGAGGAATGAGAGTGATGTCAGCAAAATGGTGGCATAGGGCTCCCTAGCACTCTTGCCCCTGCCAGAAACATCCGTTGGAACAGCTGTCCCTGTACAAAAATACCTTTATAAGAGCCAAGGATTCATGTGAGGGATTCCAACCCTGCATGAAGCACAGAAATAAAGGTACATTGAGGAGGGTAGGAAAGATAGATTTACACTATTCCCATTACCTTTCCCCCAAGCCCAGACAGCATAGTGCAGACACCCACCCCGTGGGGAAAGGAAAGTGACCAACTTTACCATGGACCCCCCAAAGTTGGTCCACCCTGGCACCAGGCCAACTCCTGCAGCCTTGAGTGGCTCCCTGTGTGTTCCTGCAAACCCAGGTCCCAGTGCCTTCTGGCTCCAGTGAACCTGGGCCCCCAGCACATCCTAGCACCAGGTTGCTCCTGAAGCCTTGGGTGCTTCCTGTGGCCCCAGGCTTAGAATCATCCCTCTTGAACCTAGGTTCCAGGTGGGCACCTGCATACCCAGGTCCTACCTAGACCTAGTGCCAGGCCAACTACCACAGACCCATGCTTTTGACCCACCCCAGCACCAGGCCAGCTCCTATGGCTCCAGACCCCCAGCTACTCCAGTGCTGGGCTGGACTCTGTGGGTCTAGACTCCAGACCAGCTCCTGCATACACAGGTTCCCAGCTCATTCCAGGACCAAGAAGGACCCCCTGCTACCACAGCTGCCCCATCTTCGAGGCTGATTCGCACAGATCCAGACTCCCAGACTGGCCCCTATAGACCTAATCTACAGCCAGCTCCTGTGGCCACAGCTTTCAGGTTGGCTCCTGTAAAACCAGGCTCTTGGCCCTTCCCAGCACTGGGCTGGCTCCTGCAGATGCAAATACCTGCAGACCCAAATACCAGGTCCACCCCAGTGGACCCAGGATCCACATCTTCCCATGCAGATGCAGGTCTCAGCCCATCAGCACAGACTCAAGCACCAGGCTCATCTCCACTGACCCAGGTACCTGATCTGTTTGTTCAGGGACTCCATTAGCCAGTCTGCCTGCACATAACACCAGACGGCCTACCCAGAATCTCTGGATGGGCTGACCAATGAAGGGCTTTGCTTGCCAAAGCCAGTTTGTAAAAACTGGAAGAAGCGCCTACTTTCTCAAATGCACAGCACCAAAGCAAGGCCAAAAGGATCATGAATAATCAAGGAAGCATGATTCCACCAAAGAAAACTAATTCAACTCCGATGATCAACCCTAAAGAAGTGGAGATCTATGAATTGTCTGGGAAAGAATTTAGAATAATAATCCTCTTTAAAAAATTCAGTGAACTACAAAAAAGCCCATAATTTGAAAAGATACATGCACCCCAATGTTCATTGCAGCACTGTTTACAATAGCCAAGACATGGAAGCAACCTAAATGTCCATTGATAGATGAATGGATAAAGAAGATGTGGTATATATATACAATGGAATATTACTCAGCCATAAAAAAGAATGC
The DNA here is from genome assembly GCF_009873245.2 of Balaenoptera musculus. Lineage (NCBI taxonomy): Eukaryota > Metazoa > Chordata > Mammalia > Artiodactyla > Balaenopteridae > Balaenoptera > Balaenoptera musculus. Next base: position 1,886,669 of record NC_045794.1, on the reverse strand, counting down.
AATAATGCCATTTGCAGCAACATGGATGGACCTAGAGATTATCATACTAAGTGAAGTAAGCCAGACAGAAAAAGATAAAATATCATATGATATCGCTTATATGTGGCATCTTAAAAAAAAAAAAAAAGATACAACCGACCTTGCATACAAAACAGAAATAGACCCACAGACATAGAAAACAAACTTATGTTTACCAAAGGGGAAAGAGGAGGAGGGATAAATTAGGAGTTTGGGATTAACAAATATATAAATTTTATTATATGTAATATAGATAACCAACAGGGACCTACTGTATAGCACAGGGAACTATACTCAATATTTTGTAATAACCTATAAGAGAAAAGAATCTGAAAAAGAATATATATATTCACACACACACACACAGAGAATGTGTATATATATGAATTATATATGTAAAGAATATATATATCTAAATTACTTTGCTGTACACCTGAAACTAACACAGCATTGTAAATCAATTATACTTCAATTTAAAAAAACAGCTGGACAACTAAATGAAATTAAGAAAACAATGCATGAACGAATGAGAAGTTCAATAAAGAAAGAGAAACCATTGAAGAAAACCAAACAGAAATCCTAGAGTTGAAAAATGTATTGATTGAACTGAAGAATTTACTAGAGAGCTTCAATAGCAGACCTGACCAAGCAGAAGAAAGAATTAGTTAACTAGAACACAGGTCACTTGAAATCATCCAGTCAGAGGAGCAAAAGGAATAAAAAGGAGTGAAGAAAGCCAACATGAATTATGAGATACCATTAAAAGAAGCAAGCTGTGCATCACTGTGTATCAAATCGTCATGTGGTACACCTTAAACTTGTGTATGTTACACATCAATAATGTCTCAAGCTGAAAAAAAATATTGGAAGTATTTAAAGGTTTAGATAGAAAAAAGACCTGAGGAATGAGTAGTGGTGCCATCTGATTGAGAAGCCAGTAAGGAACTGGAGGAAGAGCAGAACATTCCAGGCAGAGGAAGTAGCATAAAGAGAGGTCCAGTGATGGGAAGGGCTTAGGGTGTTCAAGGATCTGAAGGAGAGCTAGTGTGGTCAAGTGTAGAAAATGGGGTTAGGCATTCAGAACGCGTGAAAAGGACAAGATTTACATCACGCAGGGCCTTTGAGCCCATGTCACGGATTTTATACATAAATCCTGAGGTAATTTGCTTGAATTTTAATCTTCTCCATCTTTCATGTAGAACTTTTAAGTTATGATTTAATATAATGTATTGACTGACATGGATATACTGTTTTTGAATGTCTTCTTCTTATTTCCTTTTCCATTTTCCCATTGAGACTTTGTTCTTTAAGAAACACAGTGCAGAGTCTTTGGTTTCATTTGTAGTGAACCAGATTCTTCAGGTTACTGCTTCAGTTACATAATGTGGAGTAGGTTGATAAGTGTCATTAAAAATCTAATGTGGCGGTGTTTGTTGGTTAATAGAATCAATTGCAAAAACCTAAAATAGTAGAACTGGGGTGATCAAGTGTAAGGAATTTTTTTCTGGTAGTGAGATACGAAAGGCCTTATGAACTTAGAGAACAAGAGAGAGAGATGTGCCTTTGGTGTTTCTACGTATGTCTAGGAAAATAATTTATCAATACAATTTTTATTGTCACTTCTAACCTAGATCCATTGTTGCTTTATTGCCTGCAAGCATCACAGTCAGAATTTTTTTTCTGTATAGGTTCTGGGATACCAGGACTTAACTTGTACAACTTACTTTAGACTAGAAATTTCTTGGAGTGGAACTTTATAAGCACTATTCTATTTTTTGGCTCAAAAAAAAGAGCAGTTGCTTTATTACATAGAGTTACCAATTATCTTTCTGGCTGTTTCTCTTGAACTAGTCATGCTTTTCTTTCTTCCTGTGGAGATACGTTATATAGCCAAAAATAAGTGTTTTCAACAGCTGAATGGAATGGAATTTAATTAAGTTTGAGTAATATAAAAACTTTTCCATTGGCTTTCTATGATTGAATTTGTAGTATGGAAAACTAAACCAATTCTTGTTTATGCTATCCAGGGTTACATAATTGCATTGTTTGAAAACAGTATAACCCCCCTTTCCCCCAAGAACATCATTTTGTCTTTTGCATCTCAGTTTGGGGGTTGGATAGCATAATTTCTTCTCTTAACAGTGCATTTTCTCCTGCTTGTGGCTACTATTTGTATGATTTCCTCATACAAGGAAATAAGTGGGAATAAGTGGGGCTGTTTATCTGTGACAGGGGTGTGGTTGCATACACCATTAGAGTTTTTGTTCTGAATTTAGTACTGCTGAATGCCCCTTCAGTGCCTTTAGCTTGACCTCTGGTCTTAAGCATGAAGGATGATAGACAGAAACAAGTAAAAGAGGGTAGTATGTTTGCTTGTGATCTCTTAACCCATTGAGGGTGATTCTAAAATGCATTTGCTTCTCAGAGAAGAAAAGCAGTTGTTTTTAAAATATATTTTAATATACTTAAATATATAATTTAATATATTAACTTTGGTTGATTCTTCCCTTACTCCTAAAAAAAAAGACCACTCTCTGTTAAATCACATTGATTTTTAGGCTTGAATCATCCACCCTATTTGTGAGTTGGTCCATTCTTTCACACAAATTGAGTTTGATTTTAAACATTTTACTTGTACTGTCCCATTCACAATCCAGATCCTGAAATATACCCCACACATCTCAGCTAACGTGTTGAGTGATTACTGAAAGTTAGTTATGGTTTTTTCCACACTTGTTTATTCCAGTTATTCAGGATATTGTAATTATGTGTTTTTATCTTATATGGAACCAATGACATACTTGTAAGAAAAAAAATATTTCTGTGAAACTAAAGCTGAATGTTTTGGAAAGAAGATAAAAGTAAAAATCATTGTTTAAAAATCATTTTTGAATTAGGTAAAAGTGAGGTAATCATTGACTATGGGGGGAAATTTCTTTAATCTAAAAGTGTTTTAAACTGAAATTAGTTTCAGATGTCTTTAAGTAGTAGCCCTACTTTAACAAAACTGGAACTTGAGGGGTCCTTTTTGTACAATGCAGAATTTAAGGCATTGTATCACATGGTGAGCTTTGGACCTCTCCTGCATCAAAAATTGGTGAAGCAGTGTACATTTATATGTATAATTTCTCCATTCTTTAATGAGCTTTTTTTTTAGTTAATCCATAGCAGAATTATCACAGAAAGGGGCATCTTCTACAGTTTCTTATAAATAATTTGTTGATTCTGGGAGCTCCAAAAGGTAACACTTTTATGTAGAATGTTGTGTATTATAAATTATTTATAAAAACATTATAAATAGCTGATTCTCAAATAGTAAATAATGAAAAACTACAGCAACTTTTCCACAGTGTGATATCTTTAAGATTTAACCCAAACTAGGATAAATTTAGTCATATAAATTCGGTTTAATGCCAAAGACAAACTTATTAAAGAATATTGTAATTGTTTGCAATCCAAAAAGTTGGATTTTTTTCCCACCCTTTCACAAAAACTATTAATAATTCCAAGCCTCAGGAAGTCAGGACAGCTACATCATGATATGACTTGCCTGGGTTTGATAATTTACTGAGGTAACTGCCAATTGCAATTAGGACCCTATGAGCTTAACCAGGATAGACTTAATTATTGGCTTACTATATTTAAATCAGAAAGAAAAGCTCATACAGAATTTTGTACCCATACCCTGAAAAAATGTGAAGCTGTTTTGGACTACAATTTCATAGCTTTTGTGGCTAATGAGGCATGAAGTAAATTGGCAAGCTCAGACTGCTCCGAGTACAGTGGTGCAGTGTGCATTTTCTAATTCCCAGCCCTTGGGATTCCAGCAAAGGTCACAAATTGAACAAAGTCAGGATTAATCAAAACTACAATCAAATAAAACCCAATCATTAATCCTCTTCTGAGTTACAGAGGAGTGATTGTGTCATTGTGTGAGAAACACTGAAGAGGGCTCTTTTGTAGTATGCAGGAAAATCAACAGTAGGTGTCAAACAGAAAAATGAAGCCCTGCAGGTGAAGCTGTCTCTGGAGCCAAGAGACACTGGCAATTTATGCAGAGTTGCAAGTGAGCCTTTGGAGAGTTGAAAGGGGTGTTGGCACGAGCTGTGGAACACGCGGGGCTCTCAGTGGGGCCCTCCACAGAGATGAGTTCACGGGCCACAGCAGCCCTGTTCGCTGGGAAGCTTAGTGTTTGGAGGTAGCAGCTCCAAGCAACAGTCTCGCCCAGGTTAACTACCAAAAATTTACTGTGTGATTCTCAGCTCTTTGTAATTGTGAAGAAGAGTTTCTAGAAAAGCATTTCCTCTGTGGGAGTAATTAAGTGTTAGAATATGTCATACCCAACAAAAAGAGGGAAGAGTTCCCAAAGAAGAGAACTTTCAGCCCATATTTCTTCCATGCTCCTGACTTTTGACCTTACTGATGCTTGCTTGATGATAGCTCTTGTTATTTCTGCTACCTTATAGTCCACAGTGATCATTTCTTCATTTTTCATTCCTTCGTGTCAAGTCAATGTCAGTTTTATTACCCAGGTATGCTGAGAGTATAATTTAATTAATTTATTTATTTACTTATTTTTGGCTGTGTTGGGTGTTCGTTTCTGTGCGAGGGCTTTCTCTAGTTGTGGCGAGTGGGGCCACTCTTCATCGCGGTGCGCAGGCCTCTCACTGTCGCGGCCTCTCTTGTTGCGGAGCACAAGCTCCAGACGCGCAGGCTCAGTAGTTGTGGCTCACGGGCCTAGTTGCTCCGCGGCATGTGGGATCTTCCCAGACCAGGGCTCGACCCCTTGTCCCCTGCATTGGCAGGCAGATTCTCAACCACTGCGCCACCGGGGAAGCCTGAGAGTATAATTTAAGAATCAGTTTTGATGTTTAATTCATCCTTACTGTTGATGTTATACGTGGTATGTTTTTGCACATGTGGTTTAAGGCAAGCACTTGCCTCTGTTGATTAGCTTTCTGCTTTGCTCACATAGCAAATAGGAAAATTCTTAATCCTTGCCCCATCTTGGATTTGGTAACTGATTTGAAAGCCCCAAAACAGGTGATTGTTGTAATCACATGACTCATTGAGTTTCCGTTCCTCACATTGCTTTTTGCTGTTGATGTGCTAAGCCCTCTGGATACAGGGCAGTGTCCGGTGTCCATGCACACATTGCTGGTCAGTCCCATAAACCTGCGTTGCTAAAAGTGTCACTTGGGTTGCTGGCAGGACTTCATTGTGATGAGGTATCACTTCAGACTTTGCCTTTCCATTTAAGTTCTTCTATATTACCTTTTGGTATCATTGCCGAAGCATCGTGAGTTGAGTTTATCGTTAGAAGTTTACATAATTTGACTTCTGTTTCACACTTGTGGCCATCACAGAGATGTACCTGGCATGTTTAAATCCTGGATTTCTTAACCTGTAATAAGGTTTAATTTTCAGAGTGGCTAAAGCTCTGGTAGGACTGGGAAAGCATAGAGAACACTTGTGCGACTCTTGTGTGTTTATGGTGGGAGGAGGCCTCTCGGTTCATTTTCTTTGACATATTGTCTTTCTGACTTTACATATGTAAACAAAATGTTAGAGACATTGTTCTGCAGTTAGTATTTTAACTGAAAAGTGTTGTGTGTACTTATTAATGTCAACATAAAGATCTGCATATTCCGTTTAACAACTGCTTGGTGTTCCCTTGTATAGATGTCCCAATGTTTTTTCTATCATTTTTCTGCTCAAGGTCATACAGATTTTTTTTCCAGTTTTGCAAAATTACAAACAGTACTGCAAAGAACTTTGTTATACTTGCGTCTTCTCACATATTTAAGCGTATTCTCTGGGAGAGATTCATTAATGGGATTACTGAGTCAAAACATGAAGCAAATTTTATTTTGATTCCCGTTGCTAAACTCCTCTTAACAAAAGGCTCTACCAAAGACTCCTGCGTGTACTGTATATTATCTGGCTTTTAAGTTTTTGCTGACCCATTTCTGTATTTGGGATGCCTTCCATTACTCCCTCTCGTCCTCCTTCAGCAGTATGGTATTCCACAGTACTGTACTTACTTAGTCCTCCACCGATGGCCATTTAAGTTACTCCTGACACTTAGCCATTTTACACACACTGCTGCAAAATATTAACACGTTCCTAATAAGACAGAATTTTCATAAATATAAGAATAACTTGTATAAAAGGTATTTCAACCGATGTGCGAGTATTTTTTCTGTAGCATAAAACCCCAGCAGTGGAATTGTAGGGTAAGACAGCATATGCATCTGTAGTTCTAGCTAATATTGTTGAATGAAAAAGCAGGACGGAAAGCAGTGTGCAAAGTGTTTTCAAGGGGGAGGCAAAAGCATATGCGTATGCAGGCACACACATGCTTATGTGTTATCATCTGGGTCAGTGGGAGGGAAATGACGGACAAAGGTCAGACAAGCACACACGCATAAATATATAATTTTCAATCATTTAAAAATTTTTTAACCATGTGAATGTATTACCTATGTAATATTTTAAATATTTCTTTAACATAGTAGTAAAAGCATGAGCTTTCAAATTAGAACTAAATTTAAATGTGCACTGTATGACCTTCAGCATAAACATTTAATTTACTCTGAATCTCTGTTTTCTCATGTATGTAAATGAAACTAGTAGATGCTTGTCTTGCAGAGTTGCGTAATTCAATGAGAAACTGTGGGAAAGTGGATAACACAGTAGCCAGCTCATGCTGCATTTGAGCAGAGAGTAAGTTCTTTTGGATTCCTTCCATTCTTTCAGCCAAAGATATTTCTGTAATATGAAATCCTGAGAGGTAGTATTTAGAGGGATAAAGCTTAATCAGAGAATGTCTGTTGTCTATTGCACTCTATTTAAATGTGAATATAGAGGCAGAATTGAACCATTTATCTTACTCAGAAGGAGACCATTACCCAGGCTTGATCTTTGTGACGGTGACTTCTTTTATGTTACCAGACAATGGAAAAATGAATACGAGTGGGAAACTAATATATATTTATTAGTTTTATATATATACACACACACGCAGAGAGAATAGAGCTGTTACAGTGAGTAAAACATTTATTCAGAAGCTGACATGAGCAACCCTTAAGCCAGGCTCATATGTTATCAGGCATGTATGTTGTAGTCTTGTATTGATGTGTGTGTGTGTGTGTGTGTGTGTGTGTGTGTGTAAACTGGATCTACTTATAAGCCACTATAATTTAGCCAGTGATAGCTTCTGGGTAATTCCTGCAAAGAAATAAATTTTGAATTAGTGTTGTGTATATGCGCATAGCGGAAGAATATCAGCTTTTGAAAATAACAAGTACATGTTATCACTACAATGTATTAAAATGTCTTGTGTTTCTTCCAAATTTACTCCATTAGTTTTCCCTCCCAAGTCATTTGTACCTCAAGGACTTCATAAAACTTTCCTTGTCAAGAATATCAAATTAGAAAAGACTCTTGGCAAGTTTCTATAAAACTTTCTAGAAACCAGTGGTTTCTATAAACATCCAAGCTGCCTTGAGTATTGGTCTCCAACTCCAAAGAACCGAAGAGATCCTAAGTGCAATTCTTTTTGTTTTGTTTTGTTTCTTTTTTCTTTTATCCTCTTCCCAAAATTTTGCATCTTGCATATGACTTTTATCCTTTTTCCTCTACATCAGTTTGCTTGGGATGGCTTTAGATTACCCACTCCAATCTCTTCGCCACTTCAGATGGTCAGCAATTATAAAAGATAAATTATTCACTGACACAAATAAAGGTGTAGCTATGAAAGTCCTTTTTATATTTACTACTTAAGAGAACAGAAAGTGATTTTAGGTGATTTAAATTGACTTCATAGGATATTAATCTAATTACTGTCCAGACTTTCTTCTGAAATGTTACAAGAATTCATATTCAGAAGCATTCTCAAATGCTGTAACTCATTCTTATGTTAATATACTATCTACTTCTTTGCCTATAAGTCTTTGGATGACCTCTGCTTAAATTCACTAAAATATCTAAACATGTAATATGTATACACACACATACTGCATTCTGTGTTACTGAAGGAAGTTTCACTTAATAATACTTTCCTTTCTACATGTAGAACATTTTGATATTTTATACTATTTCACTTATTTCAGTGCAGTTAGAACAGCACTAAAATAACAGATACTACTGTGTTCTTTACTTTGTTTATCAAGAGTTCTGGTGTCCACCATTTCTAACTCTTTGAAGATGTTACAAAACCTCAAGGTTTTCACATATTTTCCTCAGAAGGTCAGCTTCCACGTGGGCTACCTTATCTATAAACGTGACAGTTTCTACGTGTGGACTACAACATACACAATTATGCAGCAGGTCTGCAGTTTGTATTCTGTTCCACCTATATAATACAGAATAACTATCCAATGTATACAACATTCAAAAATATTTGGGGGGGTAACTTTTGCAATTTACATTTTACAATTTTTTTCTGTGGCCGCAAAGCTTAGCTAACCCTTAAAGAGTCTTATTATTACAAAAAATATTGCAGAGAACAAAAATGCCACATTCTCCTTCTAGAATGATTCTGGGACTCCTCTTTGACTCTCCTACTCACAAACATTTTGTTTCTAAATACTTGATTTCTCTTGTCCTCTCTGTACCATAATTTGTACCTTCATGGTGATTTTTGCTTGGATTTCCTTAATTGCCTCCTTAGTGGTCTTCTTGTCTCATTGTAATGCATGCTTCACATTGCCTGACGTAATGATTGGTATAAAATTCAGATCTGCTGAATCTTCTCCTTAAAACTTTTCAGTGTCACTATCTCCTCCCTTTACATCCTCCACAAGAAAACTTACTTTTCTTAGTATGGTGTGTGTAGCTCTCCGTGATCCCTCTCCTGCTTTCTGCCGCCCGTACACGTGGTTGTGGTTCATGTATTCTTGTTGCTGCATAGTAGTCCAGTCTATGACTGTACCTTAGCTTATTTATCAATTCAACTGTAGATCAAAACTTGTTTGGATACCTTACAGAAAGACCACACTAGATTTTATTTACCTCTTTACTTATAGTCTCTTCCAATAGGTTCACTATTTATTGAGGCCAGGTTGTTTTCATCTTGTACCTTCTAGTACATTACATGGCCTGTGAGTGTTTTTTGAAAGAATGGGGAGAGGGAGGAGGAAGGTAATTCTATTATTGTAGAACGAATTAGACAATATCCATCACCATTCTTAGAATGGTAATTTTTTTTCTTTATAAATTTATTTATTTTTGGCTGCGTTGGGTCTTCGTTGCTGCACACAGTCTTTCTCTAGTTGCGGCGAGCGGGGGCTACTCTTTGTGCGAGCTTCTCATTGCGGTGGCTTCTCTTATTGTGGAGCACAGGCACTAGGCGCACGGGCTTCAGTAGTTGTGGCTCGCGGGCTGTAGAGCGCAGGCCTCAGTAGTTGTGGCACACGGGCTTAGTTGCTTCACGGCATGTGGGATCTTCCCGGACTAGGGCTCGAACCCATGTCCCCTGCGTTGGCAGGCGGATTCTTAACCACTGCGCTGCCAGGGAAACCCTAGAATGGTCATTAAAAAAACAAAATCTGCCCTATATTTCTCAGGCTGCTTCCTGCAGCTGTGTTCACTCATAGGCCTTTGTAATGGAAAAGTGAATTCTCAGCACCTCTTTTTAAACTGTAGGGATTTATTAAGCTGCGACTTTCCCATTATCTCTACTTAGTAAATTCTTCTACTCCCATGACTATGGAGCACATTTTTATTTCTCTTAGAAACAAAGTTGTCTACATGAAATCAGTGGTAGAGTGTTCATATATAAAATTAAGCTCTCACAGTTGGTGGAAGAATAATGATGTCAAATGGAATCAGACCTGTACCTTTCTGAACCTTTCCATGCCAGGAATCCACTAGGAATGAGATTAACCTTAGAATTTGAAAAAGGGAATCCTTATCATGTAAAGTGTAATCTGAGGAGATACAGAATTAAGAATTCCAGTTTGTTGTTCAGATCCATCCATTCATAAACTCAGTCTTTACTGAGTTCATCCAGAATTTTCCTTACATGTTCTTATTCAAGAAGTTACAATGTTGTGATTGAAGCATAGGGAATCCCTCAGGATTTTGTCCTGGATTTAACTTAGTTTCTTGATATGCAGCTACATTGTGTCTTTTCTAAACTGGAAGCAAAACTGACCCAAAGAGAGGTGGCCCTTGTCAGTTCACAGTCACTCTAATAGGAAGCAGGATTGATTAATGGGGCGGAAAATAAAGGTTTGTTTTCTTTTAATACATTTGAGAGAGAAGTAAAGTCACCCCTCATTATTTGTGGGTTCCGTATGTGCCAATTCACCTGTTGCTAACACTTATTTGTAACTCCAGACGCAGCACTCAGACACTCTCACAGCCACTCGTGGACGTGGGCAGAGTGGCCGGGCTTTGTGACTCACCTCCGTGCACATCCCTCTGGGGCTGAGCCACGTGCTGTCTGCCTTCTCGTCTGGCTCTCACACTCCACACAGGGTCCCCTTCACGGTCTGTGGAGGCCACTTGTTTCCCTTCTTTGCACGAAGGGCTGCCTGGCGTACCTCTGACGTGCCTTACGGAGAAAACACGTGTGCTGGTGAAGCTCCCTTCAGGCGTGAGCAGTAAGTCGTGTTCTTGGCCTGGAGTCCAGTGTTAACGAGTCAACAGTATGTGTTAAATATGGTGTCTTTAACAAAAACACACATAAAACATGGTTAGGTATTGACTGGTTGGTGTAAACGTTGGACCCAGAAGCTCGCAGGAACCTCATCCTGTATTTCCCTTAGGAGCAGCGGGTCAGGACTTGTGAATTCAGTGTTCACAGCCACTTTATAGAGCATCACTACCACGAGTAAGGGGCATTGTCTGTACTTGATTGCCTTTTACTCCTGCTGTTAACAAGCTGGATTTACTCCTATTTTCTCAGTCTTTTCCCTCCAGCACCTATTACAAATCAATTGACCTTCACTTTGCTACACATATTTGTAACTTCATCTCAGGATTAAATTTTTTTTGCTGCATATTCTCATGAGACACAAGTACCTCTTGTGACAGTAGCAGTTGCCTGCTGCTCATACACCGTGGAGCCTGATGGTCAATGATGTTTTTAAGTCATCAATTTATACATTGAATTATCAGCATAGAAAATGTAGCTTCTGCTTGGAATTATCTCTTTTACTTCTGAGTGTAATTTAAAGGCAAACTGGCTTCATTCCTAGAAACTTGAGACTTTTAAAGTTTGTTCTACTCCTGATGAAGATTCTCTATGGGCACTTCAGATGGAGTATCTTTTACCCGTGGTTTTAGGTACTATACTGGGAAAGCAGGCAGTTGGTTTAGAAATCTTTATAAATAACACTTGGGTGCTTATATAATAAGTGTTTGTCTTCCTTTACTGTTTCCTGCTTCCATAAGTTTATTGAATTCATTGTACCCAACTACATAGTGTGGAGCATTTCTCGCCTTTCGTGCTAATAAAATTAAATAAATATAATCGCTCCCATGTTAATAGCATATTCCTAGAAATAAGGAATTACTTCTTTCCATACCGGTCCTTTTAGAACCAGTGATCAGATCATTTTCTGTGTTTTAATGCTTTGAGGAGTAGTCAGTCATATGCTTGCAAGTTTATAATAGGAGATTGAATAAATGTCCTTGTGCTCCTATAGGACTATATACTTGAATTGATATCTACCTACTTGATACAGTAAGGGACTTAGATCCCACGCTGTTAAAGTATTTGACATTGAATTAGTCTTACGCAGTGTTTAGAACTATGGGAATTTCTAATCTACACCTGGGGGAAAATACCTAATTGGAGACACCACCTTTTTCAATATGAAATTTCAGAATTTATTTACTTAACAAAAGTTAAGAAGCAAACTGTTATCTTTTCTGTCCTCATTGTATGTGGATGCTCTATAATATTTTGTACCCTACTAGTTAACCCCCTCTTTTTTTTTCCCTCGAAACTGTTTCCTCCCTTTGACTCTGTGGTACCCTTTTCTCATACTTCTTATTTATCTCTGGTAATGACCCTTTTTTTTGTTTTGAACCGTAATTCTGTATTTTAGTTATTTGTTTGTAAATCTGTGTTCCCCACTTGACTGTGAATCGTTTCTCATTTATCTCTCTCCATTGCAATACCTAGCACACATTAATTATTATCATATATAGTAGATAGTAAGTAATTATGGACGCGAACTGTTTGCACTGCTTGAGTGTTGGTTCCCCCTTCGGCCTGAGCTTGCCCGTCTGCCATCCACACTCACTCTGGGCAGGCTTCCCTCCCTTTACTACTGAGAGGTTATGTTGAAGAAGGGGAGCTCTGGAACCAGACTGCCTCCTGAGTCCTCTGTCTTCAGCCTGTTTTCACCTTTGAATTCCGACTTCACTCGCTGCTAAACAGCTTTTCACACAGTAAATATGGCAGTATCGTTTCCCAACTTAAAATTCTTTCAGTAGCACCCATCTCCTGGAGGATAAACTTAACTTCTTACAGAGCCCTGCGCAATCTAGTCTAAGCTGTCTTCCTAGCTCCTTCTCCTACCCTCTCTTCTCTCCTCCTCTCCTGCCCCTTACCCTTGCACCATACACGCAAACATCCTAAACACAATGATTTTTGACCTCTTGTGGTTTGTTGGTTTGCTGGAAATGGGGCCACTGCAGTGTCCATTAAGAAGCAGTAATGTTTACTTTTGAGGAAGGCATTCCCCTCTTCAGATTTATTAATTCATTTAACAAGCTTAAATTATTAAGTCTGGTCATTATTATTGGCCAGACACTGATAGGTGATAAGAGGGGGGGCAATAATACAAAGGTAAATAAAACCCCGGGAGTTCACAATAGAGAAGACAGGCTCAAAACGAATATAAGATGGTATCTGGTAAAGGTATGGAAGCTCAAAGGAAGAACCAGCTCACAGGGAATTTGATGGGGAGGAGATCACAGAGGAGATGATGACAAATGAGTTATGGTTTAAAGATTAAGATTTTCGCCACAGAGGGAAGGAGGAGGAGGAGGAGGAGACTCATTCTGAGCTGGTCAGCACTGGAGCTGCGTGGATGGAGGGAGCTTCTCGGTGGAGACAGACTGTACTTGAAGGCTGGGGAAGTCTTCTCTGCGGATGAAAGGAAGAGTGATCCCGGTCAGTCTGCAGCACTAAAGGCATGGCTGTGTTTGGGCAGCAGCAGGCAGAAAGTTGGGAGCACATTGTGAAGACATCAGTGTGTGTTTCCCAAGCTTTGGGCATTTTTCCTGTATTTCGAGCCTTTATTGTAAGGATATAAAAATAACAAGTTTGTATCTCTTAGGAATACCCTCTGGTCACTATGTGGGCAGTAGATGAGGATGGGGACCAGGCAACGAGAGCCTGTCGGGAGTGGGTACGAGAGCCTGAAGCAGCGACTTCAGTCAGGAAATGGCAGAAGGGGTGGCGAGTCTCTCAAGAGTAGAACATAGAGAATTTAGGTCACTGGTACCTTTTGAGACTCCTGAGAGGCAGTACAGTTTTTTTTACATTACAGACTTCAGAGTCAAACAGGGCTGGACACAAACCCTGTCTCTGCTGCCTACTCTGTAGGTGTGACCTTGGGCAAGTTAGCCTCTGTGAACCAACTTCCATCACTTAGGAGAATGAGCAGAGCAGTCGCTACCCACAGGGATGCTGTCAGCATCTTGCCATGAGAAGAGAGCTCGGTGTGGACCAGCTCCCGATGCACTTTGGTCTCCTTCCTTCCCTTCCGTTCTCTTACTTTACATGTAAGGGAACTGGCATTCGGAATGGCCAAGTGATTCATGCACAGTCAGAAGCCAACTTAGTGACAGAACTGGTGCCAGATCCCACTTTGATTGCCACTGGATTCTTTCCACTATTCCAAGAAACATCCATATTCATTTATTCGCATGTGTACAGTTTTCAATGAGAAAAAAAAACTATTGGTTCATCTTTCTTTTCTATCTTGATAAGATCTGGGGCTTATAGAAATTGCTGTGAATTAAGCATTCATACACTGACCCCATTCCAGAAAGGTGGGTGTTGGATTCCAGCATATGAACATCTTCAGTGATGATAATTCCACAGTTCTCAGCAGTTTCTTTTAGGTCCACCTTTTCTCAACTGATACAGTTCTCCAATTCTGAACTTTTATCTTTATTGAAAATTGCTGTAACTTGCCTCAGTAGTCATTTCCCCATTTTGAGCCTGTTTGTATTTTCTAAACTTTCATTTCCAACTTGGTTTTCCAGTTTGCCAACCTCCATTTGTCCATTTTAGGTTTTGTTGGATGAATTCAATTACCTCTGACTTTCTTTTCCACGTGTGATTTTCCTTACTCTTGCTGATTAAAAATTAGTAAGAGTTCCTGTGCCTCAACAGTGGATTAATAAAGAGAATTCTAGTCTAGGAATTGAGAAACCTTCTTTTTCTTCCATCTCTCTTTTTATTGCTAGGCTTCTTCAACATCACAATAGGAAAAATTACATTTGTAAAGTAATCTTATATCTTTAAAAAGAGGGTCCAAGTTGGTATACAGTATTTGTTTTGTGAGGAATGTGAATATTCTATATACTTTTGACAATAAAGTTGGGCATAAGTATGTAGTGTCTGAAACCTGAATAATTCTAATTTTAAAGTCTGAGTGTGGGCAGAAAGAATAGTACATCAGTTGTAGAGAAATTGTGTGGCCACGTTTTACCCAGAGAAAAATTAAAGACTTAAACCCACATTCCAAAATAGAAAAGACGTTGGGAAAATATTTTGCTTAGAAGGAATGATTGCTTTTTGTTTTTGTCTGCTTTAAAAAACAAAACAAAAAAACGAAAAACCCCACATGTTTCTTCTTTTAAATGTGCAACACGAAAGTACTTCTTGAGACCATTGTTAGCTGTTTCTCCCTCCCACTGTGCTTCACTCTCTTTACCAGGATTTCAGTTCTACTGTGTTACCTTCTAAGCTCTGCGTCTCAGTCAGACTTGAGCCCACGTTGCTAGGGTCGTATCAGAGGTGAGTCAGTTCTCCTGTCTCCCCCAAACTCACATGTCCACTTTCCCACCCTTAGTCCTGATAATAGGGTATTCGAATGGTGCCCATGTGATGGCAAATCCAGTGTTAGGCATTTCCTACTCTGAGCTAATCGATCCAATAAATTAAAGTGGATAAATGGGTGCAGTAGGTTTAAAACATATCTGTCTGTTATGGATTTGCTTTTACTTTAGAGAAGTCAGGAAGTCCAGGACTCCTTAAGAGGCTCAGCCTTCTCTCACCCTTGGCAGCTGACAGGCATACTGATGAGGTGATAATGAACCTGAAAGTCCGCCCTCCTGGCCGAGTGGGAGGGGAACCCAGACAGTGCACTTGCCTCACTCTGGAGCCTGCCAAGATTTTTACTTCTTCCTAGAATGCATCGCAAGAAGATTAACAGGTGGACTTGCCAGGGTACCTGTCACTCATGGAGACCAAAGAAGAATATACATCGTGTTACTCTCAACATAGCAAGTCAGAGGTTATAGGCCCAGTCACTGTAATCCAGGCAAAGAGGAAACATTGGAAGGATTGTGTGTGTGTGAGAGAGTGTGTGTGTGTGTGTGTATGTGAGTGTGTGTGTGTGAGAGTGTGTGTGTGTGTGTGTATGTGAGTGTGTGTGAGAGTGTGTGTGTGTGTGTGTGTGAGAGAGAGAGAGAGAGAGAGAGAGAATGAGAATGAATTATGTGCAGAGAACTAACTGTGGCCACATTTTACCCAGGGTGAGGATGAGGGAGATATATATATTTTAAAACTATCTGATACTGCATATAGTATGCCAAATTACACATCCCAGAATTATTAGCTACACCTGTTTATTTGATTTCTGGGAATGTTTTCGAACCATCTCAAACTCAATTGAAAACAATGTCAGTACTTAAAGTAAACCTTCCAGTGTTGTTTTCAGTTTCAGATGCTGGTGAATCTCTCATTATTCTAAATGGAGATTATGCTTCCGCTGACCATTGTTCTCCAGATCTCACAACAGTGAAGCATTTGCTCCCTCTTCCGTCTGTGCACCCCTCCCCACCCCTCATACTGCACCCCTGCAGGCAGCGGCACTTCACGCACACACTCTGCCCCACACAGTGGCAGCTCAGTGTGAACAGGCAAACATTGTTTAATTAATGAATGCTTACTAAACATGCAATATTGCTGGGCTTTGAAAGTCTCTAAAATTTAAAAATCAATTATGTGTAGCAAAAAAATTTATTATTTTTGTAATGTATGATACCCTCTGCATTGCTCAATGTTCCTTTCATAAACACTCCTGTAACCAAAAATCTTTACTTGTGAACAACAAACCTTTACATGATGAGTTGGAATGTCACCGTGTACTAGGCGAGAAGAGCTGTGCGCCTCTTCCGTTACTTTGGCAGCTCGTTGCTTTGTGTCTTGTGATTTTTCTTTTTTAATAAGTCAATCAAATGCAATAAGATAGTTTTTCAGTTTCTGATACTCGGTCTATAATTCAAGTAATAACATTTTGTGTGATTCCAGTGTTCAAGATATGGGGTGGGTTTTTTTATGGAAAATTTTAAACATATTTAAAAGTAGAACAAATAGAACAGTGAACTTTGGTGTTTGTCATTCATCTTTAACAGTGATCAACTTATGACTAATTTTATTTTATCTGTATTCTTACTTCCCCCATTCTGTTTTATTTTGAAGTAAATTGTAGACATATTATTTTATCCTAAGTCATTCAGTATATATTTCTAGAAGATGAGAGTTCTGTTTAAAACATGGCAACAGTACGATTATCACAGCTGAAAAAACTTAACAGTAATTCTTTATTTTCATCGAAGTTAGTGTAAACATTTACTAGGCTGTTTCTAAATGGTTTGTACTTTTGATTATTTGTAGCTTGTGGAACTCAGCATCCAAACCAATGTCTATGTTGAAGCTGCTTTATATGTCTCTTAAGTCTATTTTAAGTTCCCTTCCATCTCTTTTACCCCTTTCAGTTTGTTGAAAAAAACCCAAGTTCTTAGCCCTGCATTCTGGGTTTGGCTAATTACATCACTATGGAGACATTTAACATTTTTCCATTAATAGAATTTTTTATTATAAATTGATTCTTAGATTTACAGGCTTGTCAGATTAAAATGTTTTCAGTAATCATATTCTTGTTGGTAATGTTGCTATTTAATCATATAGGTCAAAATTAGAGTTAGAATCTCAGCCATTTTTTAGCTGTGTGAATTCAAATAAGTTAATTAATTTATCTGTGTCTCTCCCATCTCTGAAATGAAAATAATTATAGCGCCTCTTTGGGTTGTTGTGAGAATTCAATCAACATTGTTATCAGTCATGGTTGTGATAATAGTAATCAAAAGGTGTATCAATGGCTTAAAATTGGTCCTCTGATTTCAGGAAATATTTGATAGGTCATTTCCTACTTATTATGTGATGAAACACTTGTCTTTTTGATATTCATAGAGAGGCTCCTTCTCTTTCCTTTCTTGGCTTTAGGCAGGATATGAACTTAGGGAAGTTTTTTTTTATATATAGTGTCAATTCTTTTACTTTTTTTTTAATTAAAAAAAATTTTTTTAACATCTTTATTGGAGTGTAATTGCTTCACAATGTTGTGCTAGTTTGTGCTGCACAACAAAGTGAATCAGTCATATGCATACGTATATCCCCATATCCCCTCTTCTTACGTCTCCCTCCCTCCCACCCTCCCTACCCCATCCCTCTAGGTGGTCACAAAGCACCGAGCTGATCTCCATGTGCTATGCAGCTGCTTCCCACTAGCTATCTGTTTTACATTTGGTAGTGTGTATATGTCAATGCTACTCTCTCACTTAGTCCCAGCTTACCCTTCCCCCTCCCCGTGTCCTCAAGTCCATTCTCTACGTCTGTGTCTTTATTCCTGTCCTGCCCCTAGGGTCATCAGAACCATTCAATTTTTTGATTCTCTATATATGTGTTAGCGTACGGTATGTGTTTTTCTCTTTCTGACTGACTTCACTTGTATGACAGACTCTAGGTCCATCCACCTCACTACAAATAATTCAATTTCATTTCCTTTTATGGCTGAATAATATTCCATTGTATATATGTGCCGCATCTTCTTTATCCATTCATCTGTCTATGGACACTTAGATTGCTTCCATGTCCTGGCTATTGTAAATAGAGTTCCAATGAACATTGTGGTACATGACTCTTTTTGAATGATAGCTTTCTCAGGGTATATGCCCAGTAGTGGGATTGCTGGGTCATATGGTAGTTCTATTTTTAGTTTTTTAAGGAACCTCCATACTGTTCTCCATAGCGGCTGTATCAATTTACATTCCCACCAACAGTGCAAGAAGGTTCCCTTTTCTCCACACCCCCTCCAGCATTTATTGTTTGTAGATTTTTTGATAATGGCCATTCTGACTGGTGTGAGATGATACCTCATTGTAGTTTTGATTTGCATTTCTCTAATGATTAGTGATGTTGAGCATCCTTTCACATGTTTGTTGGCAATCTGTATATCTTCTTTGGAGAAATGTCTGTTTAGGTCTTCTGCCCATTTTTGGATTGGGTTGTTTGTTTTTTTGATATTGAGCTGCATGAGCTGCTTGTATATTTTGGAGATTAATTCTCTGTCAGTTGCTTCATTTGCAAATATTTTCTCCCATTCTGAGGGTTGTCTTTTCATCTTGTTTATGGTTTCCTTTGTTGTGCAAAAGCTTCTAAGTTTCATTAGGTCCCATTTATTTATTTTTGTTTTTATTTCCATTTCTCTAGGAGGGGGGTTAGAAGGGGTCTTGCGGTGATTTATGTCATAGAGTGTTCTGCCTATGTTTTCCTCTAAGAGTTTAATAGTGTCTGGCCTTACATTTAGGTCTTTAATCCATTTTGAGTTTATTTTTGTGTATGGTGTTAGGAAGTATTCTAATTTCATTCTTTTACATATAGCTGTCCAGTTTTCCCAGCACCACTTATTGTAGAGGCTATCTTTTCTCCATTATATATTCTGGCCTCCTTTATCAAAGATAAGGTGACCATATGTGCATGGATTTATCTCTGGGCTTTCTATCCTGTTCATTGATTGATATTTCTGTTTTTGTGCCAGTACCATACTCTCTTGATTACTGTAGCTTTGTATTATAGTCTGAAGCCAGGGAGCCTGATTCCTCCTACTCCATTTTTCTTTCTGAAGATTGCTTTGGCTATTCGGGGTCTTTTGTGTTTCCATACAAATTGTGAAATTTTTTTGTTTTAGTTCTGTGAAAAATGCCATTGGTAGTTTGATAGGGATTGCATTCACTCTGTAGATTGCTTTGGGTGGTATAGTCATTTTCACAATGTTGATTCTTCCAATCCAAGAACATGGTATATCTCTCCATCTGTTGGTATCATCTTTCATTTCTTTCATCAGTGTCTTATAGTTTTCTGCATACAGGTCTTTTGTCTCCTTAGGTAGGTTTATTCCTAGGTATTTTATTCTTTTTGTTGCAGTGGTAAATGGGAGTGTTTCCTTAATTTCTCTTTCAGATTTTTCATCATTAGTGTATAGGAATACAAGAGATTTCTGTGCATTAATTTTGTATCCTGCTGCTTAACCAAATTCATTGATTAGCTCTAGTAGTCTTCTGGTAGCATCTTTAGGTTTCTCTATGTATAGTATCATGTCATCTGCAAACAGTGACAGTTTTACTTCTTCTTTTCCGATTTGGATTCCTTTTATTTCTTTTTTTTCTCTGATTGCTGTGGCTAGAACTTCCAAAAGTATGTTGAATAATAGCAGTGAGAGTGGGCAACCTTGTCTTGTTCCTGATCTTAGAGGAAATGGTTTCACTTTTTCACCATTGAGAATGATGTTGGCTGTGTGTTTGTCATATATGGCCTTTATTATGTTGAGGTAGATTCCCTCTGTGCCTACTTTCTGGAGAGTTTTTATCGTAAATGGGTGTTGAATTTTGTCAAAAGCTTTTTCTGCATCTTTTGAGATTATCATATGGTTTTTATCCTTCAGTTTGCTAATATGGTGTATCACATTGATTGATTTGCATATTTTGAAGAATCCTTGCATTCCTGGGATGAACCCCACTTGATCATGGTGTATGATCCTTTTAATGTGCTCTTGGATTCTGTTTGCTAATATTTTGTTGACGATTTTTGCGTCTATGTTCATCAGTGATATTGGCCTGTAGTTTTCTTTTTTTGTGACATCTTTGTCTGGTTTTGGTATCAGGGTGATGGTGGCTTCATAGTGTGAGTTTGGGAGTGTTCCTCCCTCTACTATATTTTGGAAGAGTTTGAGAAGGATAGGTGTTAGCTCTTCTGTAATGTTTGATAGAATTTGCCTGTGAAGCCATCTGGTCCTGGGCCTTTGTTTGTTGGAAGATTTTTAATCACAGTTTCAATTTCAGTGCTAGTGATTGCTCTGTTAATATTTTCTATTTCTTCCTGGTTCAGTCTCAGAAGGTTGTACTCTTCTAAGATTTTGTCTATTTCTTCTAGGTTGTCCATTTTATTGGCATATAGCTGCTTGTAGTAATCTCTCATGATCCTTTGTATTTCTGTAGCGTCAGGTGTTACTTCTCCTTTTTCATTTCTAGTTCCATTGATTTGAGTCTTCTCCCTTTTTTTCTTGATGAGTCTGGCTAATGGTTAATCAATTTTGTTTATCTTCTCAAAGAACCAGCTTTTAGTTTTATTGATCTTTGCTATCGTTTCCTTCATTTCTTTTTCATTTATTTCTGATCTGATCCTTATGATTTCTTTCCTTCTGCTAACTTTGGGGTTTGTTTATTCTTTGTTCTCTAATTGCTTTAGGTGTAAGGTTAGGTTGTTTATTTGAGATTTTTTTTGTTTCTTGAGGTAGGATTGTATTGCTAAAAACTTCCCTCTTAGAACTGCTTTTGCTGCATCCCATAGGTTTTTGGGTGGTCCTGTTTTCATTGTCATTTGTTTCTAGGTATTTTTTGATTTCCTCTTTGATTTCTTCAGGTTATTAAGTAGTGTATTGTTTAGCCTCCATGTGTTTGTGTTTTTTACAGATTTTTTCCTGTAATTGATATCTAGTCTCATAGCGTTGTGGTTGGAAAAGATACTTGATATGCTTTCAATTTTCTTAAATTTACCAAGGCTTGATTTGTGACCCAAGTTATGGTCTATCCTGGAGAATGTTCATGAGCACTTTAGAAGAAAGTGTATTCTGTTGTTTTTGGATGGAATGTCCTATAAATATCAATTGAGTCCATCTTGTTTAATGTGTCATTTAAAGCTTGTGTTTCCTTGTTTATTTTCATTTTGGATGATCTGTCCATTGGTGAGAGTGGGGTGTTAAAGTGCCCTACTATTATTGTGTTACTGTCAGTTTCCCCTTTTATGGCTGTTAGCATTTGCCTTATGTATTGAGGTGCTCCTATGTTGGGTGCATAAATATTTACAATTGTTATATCTCCTTCTTGGATTGATCCCTTGATCATTATGTAGTGTCCTTCTTTGTCTCTTGTTATCGTCTTTATTTTAAAATCTGTTTTTTCTGATACGAGAATTGCCACTCCAGCTTTCTCTTGATTTCCATTTGCGTGGAATGTCTTTTTCCATCCCCTCACTTTCAGTCTGTATGTTTCCCTAGGTCTGAAGTGGATCTCTTGTAGACAGCATATATACAGGTGTTGTTTTTGTATCCATTCAGCCAGTCTGTGTCTTTTGGTGGGAGCATTTAATCCATTTACATTTAAGGTAATTATCGATATGTATGTTCCTATTACCATTTTCTTAATTGTTTGGGGGTTTTTTTTGTAGGTCTTTTCCTTCTCTTATGTTTCCTGCCTAGAGAAGTTCCTTTAGCATTTGTTGTAAAGCTGGTTTTGTGGTGCTGAATTCTCTTAACTTTTGCTTGTCTGTAAAGGTTTTAATTTCTCCATCGAATCTGAATGAGATCCTTGCTGGGTAGACTAATCTTGGTTGTAGGTTTTTCCCTTTCATCACTCTAAATTTGTCCTGCCATTCCCTTCTGGCTTGCAGAGTTTCTGCTGAAAGATCAGCTGTTAACCTTATGGGGATTTCCTTGTATGTTATTTGTTGCTTTTCCCTTGCTGTTTTTAGTATTTTTTCTTTGTATTTAATTTTTGATAGTTTGATTAATATATGTCTCGGCCTGTTTCTCTTTGGGTTTATCCTGTATGGGACTCTCTGTGCTTCCTGGACTTGATTGACTATTTCCTTTCCCATGTTAGGGAAGTTTTCGACTATAATCTCTTCAAATATTTTCTCAGACCCTTTGTCTTTCTCTTCTTCTTCTGGGATCCCTGTAATTCGAATGTTGGTGCGTTTAATGGTGTCCCAGAGGTCTCTGATACTGTCCTCAATTCTTTTCATTCTTTTTTCTTTATTCTGCTCCCTGGCAGTTATTTCCGCCATTTTATCTTCCAGCTCACTTATCCGTTCTTCTGCCTCAGTTATTCTGCTATTGATTCCCTCTAGAGTATTTTTAATTTCAGTTATTGGGTTGTTTGTCACTCTTTGTTTGCTCTTTAGTTCCTCTAGATCCTTGATAAATGTTTCTTGTATTTTCTACATTCTGTTTCCAAGATTTTGGATCATCTTTACTAGCATTACTCTGAATTCTTTTTCAGGTAGGTTGCCTATTTTGTCTTCATTTATTTGGTCTTGTGGGTTTTTACCTTGCTCCTTTGTCTGTAAAAAATTTTTTCTCATTTCTTTATTTTTTTTCTTCATGGGTGGGGTTGTATTTCTGTCTTACTGGTTGTTTGGTCTGAGACATCCAGCACTGGTGGAGTTTGTAGGCAGTTGGGTAGAGCCAGGTCTTGGTGCTGAGATTAGGACCTCAGGGAGGCCTCACTCCGATTGATATTCCCTGGGATCTGAGGTTCTCTGTTAGTCCAGTGGTTTGGACTCGGAGCTCCCACCACAGGAGCTCAGGCCCGACCTCCGACCTGGGAACCAAGATCCTGCAAGATGCATGGCATGGCAAAAAAAAAAAAAGAGAGAAAGAAGAAAAGCAGTGCAATATCAAAGAATAAAAGACAAAATAAAATTAGAAAATAAAACCACAACAGAAAAAAGTAAAAGGGGGGGGGGGGGGCGGGGGGAACAAGCCAAAAGGAGAGAATAATAACGAAGTATAAAGAATAAAATAAAATTAGAAAAATAAAAGATTTATTAGGAAAAATAAAAATATAAATGAATCTACAAGGTAAAATAGAACCCCAATCTAAAAGAGGAAAAAAGAAAAAACAAAAAGCATTGGTTCTGGGGCGGAGTTCAGGTGGGGCGGTGGAACTTAGGCATGGGTGGGGTTTAGGGTGGGGCAGGACTGAGGCGGGTGGGGGTGGGGGGTGACGTGTGTGTGGGGGCGGGGCAACATTCAGCATGGGGCGGGGCCTCTGCTTAGGACCTGCGCACAAGGGGAGCGGCAGCACATGGAAAGGAGGGCCTCTGGAGTGTGGGGTTCCGGAGTTTGGAGGTAGGGCCCTGAGTGAGCGTGTGTGGGTGGGGCCCTGGGTGGGGGTGCACAGGCGGGGCTTGGGCTCTGCGCGGCAGGAGGGAGGCTCCAAGGGCAGAGGATTAGGCCGGGAGCCCAACAGGCTCCCCGGTGCCTGAGTGGACAGGGAAAGCGCTGGCCCCGTTCCCGTCCGTTCCTTCGCGCCCCTCCCCCACCGTCTCCCCCAGGGTCTCTCCAGTCACCACTGGACCCCTAACCGTGGGTGGGTCCCGCTGGCTGTAGGAACTCCTCCCCTCCCCCAGCCGCCCCCAGGGGTGTCGGTTCCGGAGGTCCGGCCTTTACTTTTACTCCCCCTTCCCTCCCTCCCACTCCCTCAGGACCCACGGCCAGAGGGGGCCTGGTAGGCAGAGAATCAACTCCGGGATCTCAGCAGGCTCCTGGGGGCCCAAGTGGGTAGGGGAAATCTTCCCACGCCCCCTTTTGGTCCTCTGCCCTCCCAGTGGTTCCCCAGTTTCCCCCTTCGGGCGTGGGATCCCTTCCCCTCAGGGGCACCGGTTACGTCCGGCCTCCACCTCTCCTCCCCCTTCACTCCCCCTACGCCCACGTCCTGCCCGGTCGCTGCGGGTTCCTCCCGTCCCCTTAGGTGTCCGTGGTCCCCCACCGGGGCCTGGTAGGTGCCCTAGTTGTGTGGAGACGTGAATTCCATGTCCTCCCAGTGGCCATGGTGACTCCGCCCTCTGCCGAGTGCTCTCTTGCTTCTGGTTCTGATGCATAATTTGACCCGGCCGGCCGGCGGGCTGGCTCCCGACTGGCACACACAGTCCACACTGGTGGTCGCCCGGTCCGAATTCCACACCTCACTTTGGGAAGTTTAAGATAATTATTTTATTATCTCCATCAAGGTTTCCCTTTGTCTTTAATCTTCAGTAGTGGTCCAGCATTTTAGGAGGCATGATAAGGAGAAAACAGAAAACCACATGTTAAAGAAGAAAATTTTATAAGTAAAAGCAGTTTGTATATTAATGTGCATCACTAAACTCTCAGGGCCTTTCTTGTTTAGCTTCCCTTAATAAATTCAAAGGACCCATAGTGTGCTGTTTTTAACTAGATTAGAGGTTGAAAAGTGCCAAGTGATTATATATCCACAGGTTTAGTCAGATTTGCTGATCTTGTCCAGTAACCGTTGAGTTTGGCTTTGTTTCTTATTCTATATAATAGCATTTTCTCTGCTGTAGTAAAACAACCCTCAGAAGCCAAGGCAACTGATTTTATCATTAAGTATGTAAATGAGGGCACATTTCATAAAATTTTGTAAATTTAACATCAGAAGGACAGAAGTTGGAGAAGACAGTTAAGTAAAGGGAGTAATATATGTGTGTGTGTATATGTGTATATATATATATATATATACACATATACACACACACATATATATATTTAAACTTTTTTTGATTCCATTTGCTTTTCAGATTAGATTTTTAAGGATTGCAGTTCTTATAACTGACCACACTAATCACTCATCCCTCTTTCTTGAGGAAAATAAAACGATAAGTAAAAATATGTAGACATTAAAGAATAATCTAAGGGTTACAGACCAGCATTTCCTCTTTCAAGAGGGTAGCTTATCTTTTATCTCTTTCGTGACACAAGGTACGGATCACGGGTCATTCCTCTCCACTTGCCCATGCCTGCTTGCTTCTTTGTCTTATTTCTTTATTTGGTCATTAATTGTTATCACTGTATACAGTTACTTCAATTTGACATTTGCTTTGATTTCATAATATAAAAACTCATATGGAAGTCAGATAAACCCTATTGGTTTTAGGGACCTGCTTGTAATATGAAACCATCCATCTTCTTCTTTGATATTCATGATCTGAAAACTTCTCATTCTTTTGGAGAAAATGAGCCAACGTGAATGTGTCGGTCAGTAGTCCTAAAAATACTTTTTGATTTCTTTTCTAAATCTTTTACAAGTTTATACCTGAATCCTTACTTTGTGAAGGTAAGGTAGAAGAATCCTCACGATACTGATTTGCAGCCTATTGCAAAGTGCAACAAGGTTAGAAGCAAGACTTTCTTCTCAAAGCCCATTAATTGAAAAGGGGTAAGCCAGAGTCTGGCCAAACAGTCCTTGACCTCACAAATTAGATTGAATAACTAACTGCATTACGTCCCATTATTCCATCTAAATTCCCTGCCCATCAGGTGCCGAGTTCTAGCCAGTCTTGGATAATCCTGCAGCTGAAGCTCTTCATTAGTATCGTGCCTGTGATGCAGAAAAGCAGTTAGTCTGTTTCTCAAAAGAATGCAAACTCAGTTTTGATCCTACATGACAGTACTCTTTCCAAATTGAACTTGGTTAAACATTCTTTATCAAAGCCAGAAAGGTTATATGCAAGAACTTGGACAGATTAGGTGCCATCATTCTTTGTGTTTGAAAGGTGATTCTTTAGACATAAAGGAAAAGCTCTCCCTTTAATTTTAATAGGAACTGCTTATAAGGCCAAATGCTTTAGATTAAAAACTAAGTATTTTTTATTGTTGTTTCCTGTTTATAAATAGTTCGTAGGGTGATTTCTTCAGTTATTTAAAATTCATTATTTCTCAATCTTGGAAAGGTTAGAGACGGCCAACAGAAGGTAGAACTTCCTGTTTCTACATGTCTTTCTCCAAAATGAAGAGTGTGGCACAGTCACATTACTAAAGGGTCAATCTTAGGTAATCTTTTACTGTGCTATTTAAAAAATAATAATTTCAAAGGTCTGTGGATGCGCTATTATAAGATGACCTACATTTTAGTAGAACTAAAGTGTTTCAGTTGATGGTAAATGTATAGCACCTAGCATGTTAACTCATGTATAGTGGTCTACGAGTGCTGGGAGGTTTTGTTTTTTTCACCTTTTATATCTAATATTGAAAATCCACACAATTTAAAATTATTTCATATCTTTATGGCCTGGCTTTACTTTTAAATCTTGTGTCCTCAGTTTACCAATCCCTACATTAATTTGAATTTATAAGCCCTTTATGTTTTAAGGGCCAGTTAGTCTGGAGGAAAGTATAACACGTTCCTATTAAACTAACAAGAATGATTTTCATAGGTCTTTGTGGACCCGTCCCTTCAGAGGGATTTCTCATATCTTTATGTTCTAACAATGAACTTCTTATAAATTTCTTTTAGCAGAATAAATATATATTTACACAGGCATTTTATTTACTTAGAGTAACATTTAGAGGCTTTTTACCCTAATGAGTATAAAGCATTAAATGATAGCCAGCCCCCAAATAGATTCTTCTATTGAAAATTCTTTACGTTGCTGGAAAATTGATCTTTGGTTCTTTTAATTACTGAACGTGGTTTCCCTCCCATCTCTTCGGCCATTCCTCAGAGGGCCCCTTTTGCTCCCCCGAGAGCAGCATTCCCCATTGTCAGCTCGCTTCTCTGTCTGTACTTCCTCCACCCCTATCCCGCCCACCCCCTCCAAGTAATTTTAGCTACCTGATTGGCTGCAGCTATCATCTATAAGTGCTGATGACTTCCAAGTACAAATAGACACAGGTACATTGATGCTCTATTTCATATCTCACATCCAAGCTTTGGACCTCAGAGTCAGCTGCCAACTGTAAGTGACCTCTTAAACACTCCACAGACAATCTTAACATGTCTAAAATTATGCCCACCATTTACTTCACAAAAACGCTCTTCTTCCGTATCTTCGGCATCAGTAAATGTAATCCATTCACTCAGCTGTTCCAGGCAGACACTAGTAAATAATTCCTAACTACTTACTTTCTCCTTTCCCCCCACAGCTTTTTCAGTCATGTATCCTAGAGATCCAACCTCTGAATTATATCTCCATGTTGTTCTATTTCTTCCCATAACAGTGTTTCTCATATTTTATCACTTTTATATTTTCAAGAGCATCTTAATTAATTGATCATTTAACTAGTTTTACTTTTTCTGCTAGTCCTTTTTTCTCTGTTACTTAATGAATACTTTTTAAAACACATACATGTTCATGTTATATCCCCTTAAACTTTTCCAAAGACTTTGCTTTCAGGATAAAATTCAGGCTCCTTGGCATGTTGTTCAAGGTTCTGATCTGTCTCCTCCCTTTTGTTCACACTCCCTGGCCCTTAGTACCACTTCATTCTTTCTGTATCTTCCTTTCCTCCCTCACTTCCCCTGCTGTTGTTCTTTTCTCTCCTCCCACCCCGTTTTCTGTCAGGTTGATACCTACCACAGCAGGAAGTAGTCACCACTTTCTCTGAGTTTGACACAAACCTCTCTTATTTCCTACCATTTCCTACCATGGATTGAAGTGATCTGTGTGCATGTTTTCTTTTCTATTAAGTTATTAGCATCTTGAGTCAGTGTTAGGAGCTGTTCTACATCCTGGCAGTATAAATATGAAATAAGACACGATCTCTGATCTTAAGGAGGAAGGGAGGGTTTCTTGTGTTTTTCATTCTAGGAACTCCTGAATAGTTCATTTCATAAATGAATGAATATCTGTTTAAAAGTTACAGGTTTTTTTAATCTTAGAAAAAAAAGTCATATTTTTTTCTCAGTTTTTAAGTATAGACTCATTAAATATCTCAAAAATAATTTTATAGAAGCCTAAACCAAATGAGCCATACATCACAAATTTTTTTAATTAATTAATTTATTTATTTTTGGCTGCGTTGGGCCTTCATTGCTGCACGTGGGCTTTCTCTAGTTGCGGCGAGCGGGGGCTACTCTTCGTTGCGGTGCACGGGCTTCTCATTGCAGTGGCTTCTCTTGTTGCGGAGCACGGGCTCTAGGCATGCAGGCTGCAGTAGTTGTGGCACACGGGCTCAGTAGTTACGGTTCTTAGGCTCTAGAGCGCAGGCTCAGTAGTTGGCAGCGCACGGGCTTAGTTGCTCTGCGGCATGTGGGATCTTCCTGGATCAGGGCTTGAACCCATGTCCCCTGCATTGGCAGGCCACCAGGGAAGTCCCCATCACAAATATTTAATGATAGCTCTCGTAAATGAAATCCTATTTGGTATTGAAAAAGATGTAATAAATACAGTAATAATAAATTGCTATATCGTTTCACATTTTGCAAGTACATATTGTGTTGAGTAAATTTATGGAACCCTCACAGCAACCTATGAGAGAGCTGCCTTCAGTGTACTCATTATATAGTTGAGAAGACCGAGGCCATAATAAAGTGAGTAATTTTACCAGTTATACTAATAAATGGAAAAGAACAGATCTAACACCTTCTTTTCCTTTTGTCAGCTAATGCTGCTCTTCTAAATCTTACCTAGTTGAAGAATGGGGAAAGTGTATGGATAATTAAGACACTAAAAGAGGGGACTTCCCTGGTGGCGCAGTGGTTAAGAATCCGCCTGCCAACGCAGGGGACATGGGTTCCAACCCTGGTCCGGGAAGATCCCACATGCCGCGGAGCAACTAAGCCCTTGCGCCACAACTACTGAACCTGTGCTTTAGAGCCCGTGAGCCACAACTACTGAGCCCACGTGCCACAACTACTGAAGCCCATGTGCTACAACTACTGAAGCCCACGCACCTAGAGCCCATGCTCCCAACAAGAGAAGTCACCACAATGAGAAGCCCACGCACCGCAACGAAGACCCAATGCAGCCATAAATAAAGAAATAAACAAACAAACTAAAAGAGGATGTGTTAAAGTAAGTCAGGCAACAAATAATGAATTAGTGTTATGTTAGAGATGGAGGATGAGGAAAACTGGAGGTAGAAAGAACAGAAGGAACAGATCCATCATGACGAGGATGCATGGAGTTTGAAGGAAAGGGAGGATCAAAGATGATTTAAGCTAAAAGTTCCCAAGACTTCTGACCTCAGTTTTCTAGTATGCTTGGTTTCTCCTTAAGGAGATTCTGGAGAATAGTTTAACAGTTCCCAGTGGAAGCAGATTATAAGAGCTGAGATAGAGATAGTTAACTCCTAGAACCAGCAACAGTGGACCCAGTGCTTGGGTTTCAAGTAATACCCTTGCTTTATGACTGAGAACCAGAAGCCTCTGGTATGTGACCAAGAACAGCAACTTCACTTTTCATAGGACAAACGTTTTCCATTATTTTCTTTTGTGAGATATATAATTAACATACTGCAGGACCGTGTGAAATACCAAATAACGTAGACGGACTTATAAAGAAAAGCCTCAGTACTACCTTTCCTGCCCCCAGTTCCACCTTCTAGAGTGAAGTATTTATTCTTTTTGAAGATTTTTTGTCACTCTGGACTTCAAGCTCATACTTTTATTTCTGTTGATTCCTGGCTCTACAGAAGGTTAAGATTTAGCTCACTTAAACTACTGCCTGCCTTCCCTCACTCTCCTGATTTTCATACTAGTATTAGCATTATTTTAGTAATAGGCTTTATTATTTGTTTCCTTTCTGACTGTAAATCATACACTTAAAACTCTAATTTCTGTTCCATCAACTTCTCACAGGCTCTCTTTGACTAGCACTATGCAGAATAAGGTTATCAGAACCTCTACCCTTCCTTCCACTTCTGGCCTTCAGCTCCTAAATTCTGACAGTTGAACTTTTATTTTCACTCATTTTATAAAAGACATACATCAATGCTTTCAAGAAGAAGACTCAACTTTTTCTTCTATTTTAGAAAATTAGCAACAGTTATGTATTCAAATATTATTCTTTCTCTATTCTCTCTAGAGTTCTTTTCTTTTGCAACTCCTAGAGTCTCTTAACCTTTCTTCCATGTCTCTTAATTTCTCTTGTCTATTTTAATCTTTTATCTCCCTGTTCTGTGTTCCAAGTGAATTCCTGTTACTGTCTTCTAGTTCACTGGATTTCATCTTCAGCTGTGTCCAATTATGTCTCTCACTTGTTTATTTTTTTTAATTTCAATAACTTATTTGTGAAACTCTTTATTGAAGTATACCACACTTACAGAAGAATGTATGTACTGTCTGTTCAGTTCACTACATTTTGACAAATTGAAAAACCTTTGTAATCTGGCCCAAGTTCAATACACAGAGTATTACCAGTGCTCCAGAAGCCATCTTTGTGCTCCCCTCCCATTAGTGACACCTACTTTGAGAAACCCGCTTTGTGACTTCTGAAAGCATATATTAATTTACCTGTTTCTTATTATCTGTAGATGGAATTACAAAGTAAATACTCTTTTGTGTCTGGGTTCTTTCACTTTACTTTTTTTATTAAAGTTGTTACATGTAGTTAATAGTTCTTTCAATCTCATGCTATCTAGTATTATATTGTGTAACATATTATTTATCTAGCAACTATCTAATAATTGATTCAGTGTTGATGGAGACATAGATTATTTCGTTTGGGGCACTTAAAAATTAATAGTGGTACCACAAACATGTCCACTGTAATAGTGGTTTCTGACCCAGGGTAATATTGAAGCTTTCACAAAGATCAAGTCACAGAGCCGGTAAATATTTTGGTTCTATCTGTGTTCTGAGGCTGTCTTCTTGATTTTCTGTGTCCTCATTCTAGAGAGCAGTTGACAATTGGGATGGGTGAGAAATAGGGAATTTTGGCTCCTGGTTTTAAGTAACGAGCCTGTATGTCCTATAAAGTGCTTTTAGTCCCCAATATCCAGTAGAAGTCATATTCCTCGTCACCTCTGCCTTCTTGCTAATCCAGATTCCTGGCAGGCGTGGTTTCAGCCCTGCATATCACTTTGTGCTTCTCCGTTTCTGGTCCACACGTTTGTTTAAATTGCTTTGAGCCCAGGTATGGCTTTCTAGATTGCTCTTTATTTTATTTACCATTGCTGTGTATTTTGTGCCTCAAAGTATGAACTTACTAAAACACTTTGACCATAAGTCTTTGAAGACTCCTGCACCTGGGGGTATATCCATATCTTTGCTTAAGCTCAGAAAAGTTCTTATATTAGTTCTTTGGCCATTTCCTTTCCTTCATTTTTAACTGGTCTCACCTTTTAAAACCTCTAGTAGTTGGATTTGGGGCCTTCCTAGATTAATCCTCAATTTCTCTTACATTTTTAACTCTTTGGGTTTTATTTCTTCAGTTTTGGGGGTATTTTCTTGACTTTCTCTCAGTCCTTTTGAATTTTTTTTTATTTTGGTAATTAGTGTTTTAACTGTCTTATAATCTGAATGTTCTTTTTTCATGACCTCCTAGATTTTGTTTTGTAGCTTTAATATCTTCTTGAATTTCTCTGAGAATAGTAATTAGACCTTTTTAAGAACTTGCATCTGTTTCCTGAGTTGTATTTCCTTCTACCTCAGTTATTATTTATTTTCTCTTTCATTTTGGAGGTTTTCCACATACGTCTGATGATCCTTAATGGTCCATTCATATTTAAGAACTGAGTTGATTGCAGTAGGTGGCTGGATTGAGATTCCTTTAGTGGTGTTTATAGGTTTACTTTCCTGCTAGGCCTCTCCTCTGAATGAGGCAGCTGGCAAGTAGTTTTATTTACACAAACAGAACTTGTTAACTGTCGACATCTCGTTAGGATGGATGGGCATAGATCCAGGTTGGAGGGTCCCCCCAATCTAGAATGAAGAATTTACTCGGGGGCACCAATTCTGACATGAGAGCTTTACATCTCCCTAAGTAGTTTATTTAGTATCATAGAGGACCCAGTCATATTTCTTTGCTTGCTTGCTTGTTATAGCTGGGGAAAATAATAAGCCGCATGTCCTGTATAAGAAGATAGGAAAGTGAGGAGGGGCAGCTGTTGCAGTGATTCAGTAGTTAGAGTTTGAATGAATTCCCTTATTTTTGGCTCCTCCTTTCTGTCCCACCCACAGGCTGGTTTGAGTCCTGAATTTCTTTGGAGACTTTCAGGGAGGACTTGCTCCCATCTCACCGTTAGCCTCCTACTGCATTTCCCTGGGCTGCAGGATACTCCTCCACTCCTGTTCATCTGGCAGTGCACTTGCTTCTTTTTATTTCTTTTAGAAATTCTTTGAATGCTCCCATCTGATATTGATACTAAAGAAATACAAATAGGAAATAAACCCATAACAGAAGTTATTTCCTGTTTATCTTTCTTCAGTATCATTTTAATGGAGTCTCCATTGGATTGGAGGAGCTTTCAGACACCAAGCTGAAAGGGATAATGGGAAGTTCATATTGCTACTGACGAATGATACAGTTATTGAAGATCAGTTAATTCATTCATTCACCAGACATTGATTAAATAGCATTATGTGCTAGAAAGTACTCTAATATCAAGAGATACACAAGTGATCAAGACAGATAAGAGCCCTGCCTTTATGGAGGTGGAGGATACATTTTAGTGTATTTTAGACATAGAATAAGTAAACAAATAAGATAGTTTCAGACAAGGATTAAGTAATGGGAAGAAAATATAAGAGATCTTTCATAGAAATTGACTGCTGGAGGGATTTTATAGTATGTTGGGGTTGGGGAAAATTTTAGATTAGGAGGTTTAAGAATGCTTCTTTTAGGTCTTCCTTGAACTTTATCTCCTTAATGTTGTAAAGAAGTTAGCCATGTGACTGTCTGGAGTAAGAGCATTCCAGGCATAAATTGGTGCAAATACAGAGGCCCTGATGCAGGATTGAACTTGGTCTGTTAGAAAAATAGAAACAAAACCATTGAGTATAATAAATGAGGGGATTCATAGGAAATGTGCCCAAAGATGTAGGCAAGACCAGGTCATTTAAGGTCTTAAAGGAGTTTGAATTTTATTCTAAATAGAGTGGGAAACCGTCAGAGAATTTTGACCAGGGTGGTGGCATGGTGTAATTTATGTTTTTAAAGTTTATAGATCTATAGTCTATTTTGTAAGTTGAGCCTTTGGCATTCTGATGGATTGGATATTGGGGATGAAGGAAATGGAGGAATCAAGGATTGCTCATTTCGTTTTGGCTTGAATAATTGATCCTGCATAGTTCTATGGATATTTTTATTCTGCTCTGGTGATGTGCCCTGGGTGGGCCAGATTTCAGCACTGGCCACAGTGGTGACCCTTACTTAGGTTGCAAGATTTCTAGTTTACACTCAAGTGCTCAGACATTTATTCAGCATAGCCAGGATGGATGGAACCAGAGGGACTTCCAGGCTTAGCAGTATGCTGTGCTGGAAGTAGTCCTCTCCCACCAAACTGTCATGCTTTTGAATTTGAGATAACTCTAAGTTTTAAAGCAGCCACCTGAATGTGAGGAGTGCACTGTTCAATTTACATAAGTGAGAAGATTCTGCCACGGTTGCTTGGTCCAGTTTTTCAATCTTAAAAGCCTGTAGTAGCAAATTCAGATGTATTCAAAGGCTAAGCAGATAATGTAAATTATTGAAATGGAAAATAATATAAATGATTAAAGTGGGACAGTGTCAAAGCATTCATGTTCACTTAAAAACAAAATGCCATGCAGATGAAACACTTGTGTGAACCATATATAGACTGCGGGAAGCAATTTCTGGTATCTCTCTAATCTTGTCCACAGTTCTTTGTGGGGGAGCAATAAATTTTTATTTTTCAAAGTGGAAAGACAAGTGATATCAGCATTGTGGAGGCATAAGACGTTTCCTGTTTTTGTCCCACCTACACCCCCCCCCCAAATATTCAGCATCCATCTAGGAATAAAAGTGTCTTTATGGGAGCTGTAGGATCTGTCATCATACACAAAGAGATCTGGAAGGAGTATCGCCCACCCATGCATTGTGTATGTAATAGGCAGACAGACCTCATTCCCTGCTGTAGACCCTGAAGTGACTCATGAACCAGCTCCAGGTCCTCTTGACCAAGGTCTGGGAGCCCCTGGAGAACACTGACTTAAACAGTCACCCACAGAGAAGAGAGCCTTTGTGGAAGTCCAGGTTTACAGAGGATCTAGCACTCCATTGGAGTAAAAAAAAGTGAGTTTGGATGCACTGAAGCAGGCAGTTAGTAAAGTCTGGTGGTGGCTGCACCTTCAAAAGTGAAGGCAGGGGCGTCCCTGGTGGCGCAGTGGTTGGGAGTCTGCCTGCCGGTGCAGGGGACGCGGGTTCGAGCCCTGGTCTGGGAGGATCCCACATGCCGCGGAGCAACTGGGCCCGTGAGCCACAACTGCTGAGCTTGCGCCTCTGGAGCCTGTGCTCCGCAGCGAGAGAGGCTGCGATGGTGAGAGGCCCGCGCGCCGCGATGAAGAGTGGCCCCCGCTTGCCGCAGCTGGAGAGGGCCCTCGCACAGAGACGGGGACCCAACACAGCCAAAAAATAAATAAATAAAGTGAAATTCTTTAAAAAAAAAAAAAAAAGTGAAGGCAGCAATCAAAACTCAAAGGAACATCGAAAATCAAGGAAGCGGGCTTCCCTGGTGGCGCAGTGGTTGAGAATCTGCCTGCCGATGCAGGGGACACGATGAAGAGTGGCCCCCACTTGCCGCAACTAGAGAAAGCCCTCACACAGAGATGAAGACCCAACACAGCCATAAATAAATAAATAAAAATTAGAAAATCAAGGAAGCATGAAACCACTGAAGGATCACAGTAACCTTCCGTACTGAGCCTAAAGATGTGGAGATCCATGATTTACTCAGTAAAGAATTCAAAATATCTGTTTCAAGGAAACTCAGTGAACTGCAAGAAAACAGAAAGACAATTTGGTGAAATCAGGAAAATAATATAGGGACAAAATGAGAAGTTTAATGAGATAAGAAATCATGAAAAAGAACCAAACAGAAATTCCTCTCTTTCCCCTTCTCTAACTGAAGGATTCCTTGTGTGTGGGCTCTTGGCCTCCTGGAAGTTACTGTGTCTCTTGCATCATGAAGGGAGAAAGGTTGAGATGCAGACTTAGGCAGGCTAAGAGAGGCCAGATTGATCCATTTGAGGATCAGTGAATTTCATTCATTTCATTGAGTGTAATGAAAAGTCTGCTGCATCAACAGCAGACTTGGTCAAACAGAGTAAAGAATCAGTGAGAATGAAGACAGGAACTTTGAAATTACCCAGTCAGAGGAGAACAACAATAACACAAGAGTGAGGAGCACCCACGTGATCTGTGGGATACCATCAGGAGACCAATTTGTGAATTATTGGGGTCCCAAAAGGAGAAGAGAGTGAGAAGGGGGCAGAAAGCTTAGTTAAAGAAATAATAACTGAGAACTTGCCAAATCTGGGGAGAGATTTGGATATTGAAGTACATGAACCTCATAAGTCACCAAACAAAACAACTTAAAGAAATCCTCTCCTTCCTATCCAGCATAGTACTGATATTCCTTGCCAGCACAATTAAACAAGGAATAGAAATAAAAGGCATCAGAGGTGAAAAGGAAGAAGTAAAATTGTCTCTATTTGTATATAACATGATTTTATATATGGAAACTCCTAAAGATATGACCAAAAAACTTAGATCTAATTTACAAAGTCAGTGAAGTTGCAGGACAGAATCAACATACAAAAATCAGTTGCATTTCTATACACTGACAACAAATTATCTGAAAAAGAGTTAAAGAAAATGATCCTATTTATAATAATATCAAAACAATAAAATACTAAAATTAAATTTAACCGAGGAGGTAAAAGATCTGTATATGGAAAACTCTAAGACTTTGGTGAAAGAAATTGAAGAAGACACAAATAAATGGAAAGATATCCTGTGTTTATGGATTAGAAGAATTAATATTCAATATTAATTAACATATGGACATTATGTTAAATGTCTATACTATCCAAAGCTATCTGTAGACACCTTATCTCTCCTAAGATTCCAATGGCATTTCTTACGGAAGTAGAAAAAACAATTGTAAAATTTGTATGGAACCACAAAAGACCTCAAGTAGCCAAAGCAATCCTGAGAAAGCAGAACAAAGCTGGAGGCATCACTCTTCCTGATTTCAAACTATATATAAAGCTATAGTGATCAAAAGACTATGGTGCTGGCATAAAAACAGACACAGAGACCAATGGAACAGAATTGAAAGCCCTGAAAGAAACCCATACGTATATGGTCAATTAGTTTATGACAAAAAAGAGCCAAGAATACTCAGTGGGAAAAGGAAAGTCTCTCAATAAATCATGTTGGGAAAACTGGACCACTACATGCACAAGAATGAAACTGGACCCCTGTCTTACACCATACACAAAAAATCAAAAATCAACTCAAAATAGATTAAAGACTTGAACATAAAACCTGAAACCATAAAGCTCCTAGAAGAAAACATAGGGGTTAAGCTCTTGATATTGGTCTTGGCAATGATTTTTTGGATTTGATACCAAAAGTAAAGGCCACAAAAGCAAAAACCAACATGTGGGGCTACATCAAACTGAAAAACTTCTGCACAGCAAAGGTAACCATCAAGAAAATGAAAAGGCAGTCTACCAAATGGGAGAAAATATTTGCAAGTCATGTCTGATAAGGGGTTGATACCAGTATATATGAACTCATACAACTCAATAGCAAAAAAACCTAAATAATCCAATTAAAAATGGACAAAGTACCTGAATAGTCGTTTTTCCAAAGAAGATACTCACATGGCCAACAGGTATGTGGGAAGGTGTTCAGCATGACTAATCAGTCATCAGGGAAATGCAAATGAAAACCGCAATGAGATATCACCTCCCACCTGTTAGAATGAGTATCATAAAAAAAAAAAAAAGAGGAATAACAAGTGTTGGTGAGGATGTGGAGAAAAAGGAACCCTTGTGTACTGTTGGTGGGAATGTAAATTGGTACAACCACCATGGAAGACAGAGTTTTCTCAAAAAATTAAAAATAGAACTATCATATGATCCAGCAACCCTGCTTCTGGGTATATATTGTAAGAAAATAAAATCACTATCTCGAAAAGATATCTGCTGCATCCCCATGTTCATTGCAGCATTATTTACAATAACCAAGACATGGAAACAACCTAAGTGTCCATCAACAGATGAATGGTTAAAGAAAATGTCTCACACAGGAATATTATTCAGCCATGAAAAAGGAAGGAAATCTTGTCATTTGCAATACATGGGATAGACTTAGAGGACATTATGCTAAGTAAAGTAAGTCAAAGAAAGACAAATATTGAAAGATCTTACTTAACGTGTGGAATCTGCAAAAAATGAAAAAAAAAAGAGGTTAGATATGTGGTTACTGGAGGTGGGCAGTGGGGGAATTGGGTGAGAGTGGTCAAGATGTACAAACTTCCTGTTATAAGATTAATAAGCACCACGGGTGTAATGTACAACATGGAGTCTGCAGTTAACACTGATCTGTGGTATAGTTGAAAGCTGCTAAGAGAGTAAACCCTAAAAGTTCTCATCATGAGGGAAAAAAATGTTTGGTACTATGTGAGGTGATGGATGTTAACTAGACTTATTGTGGTAATCGTTTCTCTATATGTCATTATGTCATGTAACTTAAACTTATACAGTGTTCTATGTTGATTCTGTTTCCATAAAACTGATAAAGAAACAAGAAATCTCTCCAAGAAACTGTGTAATAAAGTTGTCAAAAACCAAAGACAAGCAGAGCATCTTAAAAGCAGGAGGGAAAAAAGCTTAAATAACTTACAAGGGAATCCCTATAAGGCTGTCAGTTGCTTTATCAGCAGAAACCTTACCCCCAGGAGAGAGTGGGATGATACATTCAAGCCGCTGAAAGAAAAAAACTGCCAACCAAGAATACTTTACCTGGCAAAGCTGTCCTTGAGAAACGAAGGAGAGATAAAGAGTTTCCCAGACAAACAAAAGCTGAGGGAGCTCATCATCACCAGACCTGCCTTATCAGAAATGCTGAAAGGAGTTTTTCAAGCTGAAGTGAAAGGTCACTAATTAGTGACTTGAAGACATGAAAATATACAACACACTGGTAAAGGGAAGTATATAATCAAATTCAGAATATTCTAATACTGTAAAATGGTGGCGTTTTAACTCTGGTATAAAACAAGAGTTTTAAAATTTTGGAGTTAAAGGATAAGAGTATTAAAAATAACTAACTGCTGTAATTTGTTAATTAATACACAGTATTAGATAAAATGTGACATCAAAAACCATAAAAGGGAGTGGGTAAAGGGGTAGAGTTTTTATGTATGATCTAAGTTGTTACTACCTTCAAATAGACTATTAGAGCTATAAAATGTTTTATTTCAGCCTCATGGTAACGGCAAAGCAGAAACCTACAGTAGATTCACAGAAGATAGAAGGGAATCAAAGCATAGCACTGTGGAAAATCACCATTTCACAAAGGAAGGCAGTAAGAGAGGAAGAAAGAAACAAGGGAACTAGAAAACAGCCAGAAAACTATGAATAAGATGGCATATTAGGAAGTGCTTACCTACAATAATTGCTCTAAATGTAAACGGGTTGAATTCTCTAATCAAAACACATAGATTAGCTGTATGGATAAAATAACCATATGCTGCCTACGAGAGACTCACTTTGGCTTTAAAGAAACACATAGGCTCAAAGTGAAAGAATGGAGAAAGATATTCCCTGAAAGTAGAAACAAAACGAGAGCAGGTGTAGTTACGCTAGACAAAATGGACTTTAAGCCAAAAACAGTAACTAGAGACAAAAAGATCATTATGTAATGATTAAGGGGTCAGCTCATCAAGAAGACAGAATAGTCGTAATTTTATATGTTCCCAACATTGGAACACCTGAAAATGTTAAGCAAATACAAACAGATCTGAAGGCAGCAGTAGAGAATACAGCGTAAAAGCAGGTACTTCAGCACCCCACTTTAAACAGTGGATGAGTCTTCTAGACAGAAAATCAACAAGGAAACCCTGGAGTTGAATCAGAGTGGAAAGGTTTTATTTTTTTCTTGTTATAAAAGAGTACATGCTAATATGTTTAAATCCAGATATTTCATAAACATTTAGAGAGGGAAATTAAAATCACTTGTAATCCTACCCTAGAGCTAACTAATTATTTGTTGTATGACTATTCTTCATTCTGTTTGTATCTCCATATATTTTTACCACCTAGCAATAAATATGAAAATCTTTCTAAATCAGTTAATGATGTATATCATTATTTTAAATATCATAATATTCCACTGAATGATACACCACAAGCTATTTTTCTGGTCTCCTTTTGTTAAAGATAAAGTGTTTTCCAGTTCCTGTTATTTTACCTCTAAGCGGTATATTGCCACTTCATTCCACCTCTGTTTTTACTGTTCTTCCAGAGAAACAAATAAATACTGATTTAAAACATTGGATATTAACATTTCTATTTTCCCATGAAATTCCATTCATTCTATACTATAGGAAATTCGTGACAGAATTGGGGGATTAAATGAGGATTCCCAGAGATATAAACTATATCCCAGAAATACATATCATCTACTAGAGAAATTTACTTAACATATTCAGTCATGAAAACTGTTGTGTGTCTACCATGTGTTTAGGCATTGCTCTAGAATAGGCTTTCCTAGGCGTTGTAGTTGTATTTTTTAACTTGCAGTTGCCTTTCTTTAATTCAAATTTTAAAAATTAATTATTTATTTGGCTGCGTCGGGTCTTAGTTGTGGCACGCGGGATCTTTGTTGCGGCATGCAGGATCTTTTGTTGTGGTGTGCGGGCTTCTCTAGTTGTGCGCAGGCTCCAGAGTGCGTGGGCTCAGTAGTTGTGGCACGTGGGCTCCAGAGCATGTGAGCTCTGTAGCTGCAGAATGCGGGCTTAGTTGCCCCGCAGTGTGTGGGATCTTAGTTCCCCGACCAGGGATCAAACCCGCGTCCCCTGCATTGGAAGGTGGATTCTTAACCACTGGACCACCAGGGTAGTCCCTAATTCAAATTTTTTACTGAAATAAAAAAAACATAGCTCTTTCACTGGAGGCTTGCATGCCACCGCTGAGGCCGCCACCATTTCCCTAGCGATCCCTGAGAAGGTCCACCACATTCGCAAGCACTCAGCACCCACATCGGTGGGCGATGGAAGATTGCCTTTGCCATCGCTGCAATTAAGGGTGTGGGGCGAAGATCCGCCCTTGTGGTGTTGAGGAAAGCAGACGTGGACCTGACCAGGACAGCCCACTGAGGATGAGGTGCAACGTGTGGTCACCATCATGCAGAATCCACACCAGTACAGGACCCCAGACTGGTTCTAGACAGACAGAGGACCTGAGGATGGAAAACACAGCCAGGTCCTGGCAAGGGTCTGGACAACAAGCTCCGGGAAGACCTGGAGCGACCGGAGAAGACTTGGACCCACAGAGGCTGTGCCACTTCTGGGGACTTGGTGTCCAGGCCAGCACACCAAGACCACGGGCCACCATGGCCGTACTGCAGGTGTGCCCAAGAAGAAATAAATTTGTGGGCATTGTCTGTTAATAGTTTATACAGTTAAAGAAAACACATAACATAAAATTTACCATCTTAATCATTTTTAAATGCAGTTCCATAGTGTTACGTATATTCACATTGTTGTAAAACCCATCTCCGGAACATTGCATCTTGCATTAAAGAGCTCGTCCTTTCCCCCTTGCCCCAGCCCCTGGTCACCACCATTCTACTTTCTGTTTCTATGAATTTGACTAATTTAGATAAGTCTTCTAAGTGGAATAATACAGTATGTCTTTTTTTGACTGGCTTTTATCACATAGCATGATGAACTCAGGTTTCATCCATGTTGTAGCGTGTGTCAGGATTAATTTGAGGCTCCAAGATCAGCCTGGCATACTTAAGGTAATTCTGTGGACAGGTTTCTTTCTGAATCACTGAGTGGATATTCAAATCTTTGTTTGAACTTTGGAAAAATATTTATCAGAATTTCTTCTTGTATTTCATAGAGAGATAAACAGTTTGTGCCAGTTACTGGTCTGTCTTGGGAATTCATGTATGAAAGGCATGGAAGGCAGGAAATCATAATATATTGTGTTGATAGGTATAAAAAACATATGAGCTGGGTTCAGCGGGAGCTTGAAGCAAGGGAGGGAACCAAGTCTACCTGGGATGGTTAAGGCAGGCGTCACAGACCCCTAGCTGTCTCTTAGGAGGAATAAGATAAGAGAGCTTTGAAAGTACTAATAGACCAAATAAAGTAGAAAATGAAGTCATAGAGGTATGAAATACTAAGGTGTATTTGAGGAACTATCAGGAATTTAGTATTGCTGGAGCAAAGAACATTTGAGGCAAATTCTGAAGGAAGATGCTGGAAGAGCCTTGTATGCTGTGCCACTAATTTAAATGTTTATTCTGTAGACACAGGCAACAGGGAAGTGACACAATCCTATTCATATTTCAGGAAAATAGTGCTGGTTCTATTAAGGATGGATTGGAATGGGGAGGGACCAGAGCAGAAGGCCAGTAAGGAATCCGTTGGATGAGTCCAGACAGGAATACTCTCTAAATTTAAGAATTAAGCACACTCGAAGAGTAATGAGATAAATACCTAGGTGATCTTTTTGCCGGTCTCTCATGCTGTCCACAACTCCTGACAGCCCCTGAACGGACCAGTCCTGGCACTTGGCAGCTTTGAAGTGTTTGTTCAGAAACGTCCCTGTTTGTACAGACAGGTGTGGGAGTTCCTGGGCTTAAAGCAGATGTTGCAGCTCTTCTGGGATTTCTTGTGTCGGCACCATGAGACCAGCAGAGCCCTGTGCAGACAAGCTTCCGAAGCAAAGGACTGTTTTTTTCCGTTATAGACTCCATCACACCAAGGAGAGTACCATTTGTTGCAACTAGTTAACCTGTATCATTGATTTTAAAATATTTCATGGCACATTCAAATGGCAGCAGTTTTGGTATTAATCTTTGTAATTTACAGTTTGGGAACTCTGCTTCTTATTATTTTGGCATGAAAACATTCCATTCAGTCACCATGCTACTTTTATTTTTTTATTATTTACCTACCTACTTACTTACTTACTAACTTATTTATTTATGGCTGCGTTGGGTCTTCATTGCTGCCCGCAGGCTTTCTCTAGTTGCGGCGAGCGGGGGCTACTCTTCGTTGCAGTGCGCGGGCTTCTCATTGCAGTGGCTTCTCTTGTTGTGGAGCACGGGCTCTCGGTGCGCGGGCTCAGTAGTTGTGGCTCATGGGCTCTAGTGCGCAGGCTCAGTAGTTGTGGCACACGGGCTTAGTTGCTCCACTGCACGTGGGATCTTCCCAGACCAGGGCTCAAACCCCTGTCCCCTGCATTGGCAGGCAGATTCTTAACCACTGCGCCACCAGGGAAGACCCCATGCTACTTTTAATTTAAAAGGTTTCTGTAAGCTACATCAGGAAAACTATATCTACTATAAAAACTATGTGTCTATTCTTCCTTGAAGAAGACTGTGTGTTGTCACTTTGGGGTTTAGTTATGTTGGTATTGATATGGAGCCATTTTTAAAGGAAGTTATGTAGCTGTTACTAACTCATCCCTCAATCACTTGACTACCCTTTCTACCCCTCTGACCATGTGTGTCATGAATCTTCTTGGCTCTCTCCCTTCTGTCTTGGGTCTCAGCTGCTTTCCTTTCCTTCCGCACGGCCCTGGTTCCCGTTTAGTGCTGGGCCTCCCTGTCCTAGTGCTTCCGAGCTACGTGCTGATGTGCTGAAATGAGCTGCGGTGAGAGGCCTCTCTTTTAAATTACGGACTTCGTGTGTTAAAACATTTTCATCTTTATCTATAAATAAAACATCTAACTATGTTAAAATCGTTTTATGGGCCTGAAGAGGAGGGGGATTGTCCCCTTTTGGGGAGGAGCCTTTTTTTTTTTTTTTTTTAAGATAACTTGATCGGTTTTGTGGTGCTTGTTTTTCTTTGCTAATCATGACCTTTGCTCTCGGAATTCAGTAGATTCTGTCAAAATCTCAGTGGAGGAAAAGATATTTTTAATGCACTTTAAATGTGATATTCTCTTTGCATTGAGTCCA
The DNA here is from genome assembly GCF_009873245.2 of Balaenoptera musculus. Taxonomy (NCBI): domain Eukaryota; kingdom Metazoa; phylum Chordata; class Mammalia; order Artiodactyla; family Balaenopteridae; genus Balaenoptera; species Balaenoptera musculus. The sequence continues at coordinate 1,843,443 of NC_045794.1, read as the reverse complement.
GAAGAGACTGATTTCTCAAGAGGAGGAAAGAAAAGACTCGGGAACCACATGGAAGTTTATATTGAAAACTCCTTCTGGTACATTTTCATCATCATGTTGTAACAAAACTAACAGCCCTTAGGCACACTAATCTTGGGATATAAAACTCATATCCAGGGCTTCCCTGGTGGCACAGTGGTTGAGAATCCGCCTGCCAATGCAGGGGACACGGGTTCAATCCCTGGTCTGGGAAGATCCCACCATGCCACGGAGCAACTAAGCCCGGTGCCACAACTACTGAGCCTGTGCTCTAGAGCCCGTGAGCCACAACTACTGAGCCCACGTGCCACAACTACTGAAGCCCACACGCCTACAGCCCGTGCTCCACAATGAGAGAAGCCACTGCAATGAGAAGCCCACGCACTGCAATGAAGACCAAACACAGCCAAAAATAAATAAATAAAAATAACAAATAAATTTTTTTAAAAAACCAACTCATATCCATTTGACTATTGACTAAAGGTTAAAAGATATAATTGGAGAGAAATATAAGACCAAGAGTATAAGTGGGTTTCTTCTTTCTACTTCTGTTGTCGCAACCTGAGCTCTCTAGGAAAACTAAAATTTGTTAAGTGCCTTCCTCGTGCCAGAGTCACAGCTATAATAGAGGTGTCGTATTTTAAACTGTCAAAATCTTAACAGCTACTCTGGGAAATTTAGGCATTTGTATTACCATTTTATGGACAGGAAAATGAGATTCAAGAAATTACTTGTCTCTTGGGCTTCCCTGGTGGCGCAGTGGTTGAGAATCTGCCTGCCAATGCAGGGGACACGGGTTCGAGCCCTGGTCTGGGAAGATCCCACATGCCGCAGAGCAACTAGGCCCGTGAGCCACAATTACTGAGCCTGCGCACCTGGAGCCTGTGCTCCACAACAAGAGAGGCCGTGATAATGAGAGGCCCGTGCACCGCGATGAAGAGTGGCCCCCACTTGCCGCAACTAGAGAAAGCCCTCGCACAGAAACGAAGACCCAACACAACCATAAATAAATAGATAGATAGATAGATAGATAGATAGCCAAGGGAGAATACAGTGTCGAGAAAATGAGGAACTGTAGTTAACCTGTAGTCATAAAATGTAAAGCTCAGTCTCGCTCTGAAGCCTCCTTTGAAAAGCACACAGCAAATGCTTTAATGTAGTGGGTTAGCATGATGACCCTCACCTCAAAGTCAAAACAGAATATGAATGATTTTTTCCAAGGTAGTATTGTTAGGACCTAATGATCCCCTTCCCGTTGCCCCCTTCAGAATACACACACACACAGAGGCCTCCTAACTTTATAAGGCAAACTCAGCTGCTTCTCCACCCCTTCTGCATCTTACTCTAATGCACTGCAACAAGAGCCATTAGACTTTTTCCTGTAAAGGTCCAGATAGAACACGTGTTAGGCTTCGTAGGACACACGGTCTCTTTCACAACTGCTCACTCTCCATTGAGGTGTGAAAGCAACCGTGGCCAGCATGTGAATAAATAAATGCAGCTGTGCTCCAGTACAGCTGTATTTACAAATACAAGTGGCACAGCGGTTCCACTCCTAGGTATATGCCCCAAAGAATTGAAAACAAACACTCAAACAGATACTTGTACACATATGTTCACAGCAGCACAGTTCACAGTAGCCAGAGGGTGGAAGCAGCTCAGGTGTTGTTGGTTGAATCCTGAGATGCGGAGCTGGGAGATACGGGGGCCGACTGCAGTGCACCATTTTAGGTGTGGGACTTCAGCATCTCTGGGTTTGGTGTCCACATGGGTCCTGGATTGGTTAACTGTACTATACCTAGTTACTGTAGTGTCCGGGAAACTGTGTGGTGACGTGTTTACTTAATCTTGAGGTTTTTTTGTTTTTGGGGGGTGGTTAGACTTGGGGCTAGGATCAATTGACGATGGTATTTTGTAGCCCAGTGTTTAAATAGTAATAGAAATGAGACAAACAGTTATTCATCTTTGTCAAGACTTACTGTTTGCAGTTTTCAAATGTATCTTCTTGAAATAGGTCATCAAAATACTAAGATACATTTTTTTTTAAGATACATTTTAATGCCAGGAACTTTTTCCTTTTTCAAAGTGTGCTTAACTTACTAGTCAGTTTAAAATGCACCCAAATAAAAATTAATTGCTTTGAAGAGGGAAGTTGAGATAATGTAGTAATTGCTATGTAGAGAAATTATATACAACTTAAACCTATCTACTGACATTTTGATGGTCCTTAAGACATTATTTCCTACAAACTACTAAATGAATTTTATGATTGGTATCAATTTTCACATACGCCACAAAAATCATCCTTTTTGCTTCCAGGTTAAGAATTCAAGGCTTATCTAGAAGTGAATGTTATTTTTTTAAATGCCAGTTTCTCATGTATCTCTCCAATTAGTTGATTCTCTAGAGTGTGATTCATTTTGCAGTGTGTTTTACGCTGCCTGGCGGGCTGCAAAGGCGTGTGGCCCTTCCTAGTGAGGAACACTCCATGACCAGGGCAGATGACCTGCCACTGCCTCTTCCAGGTTTGGATGTCTTCTTTAGCAGGACACAGCCAGAGGTCATTAAGAAGGAAATGTCTGTGTCTCTTGCTTCCAGAAGTTTTAGTATTCATTAATTAAAGAACTTCCATTACTGAGTTCTTTTTAGGAAACTTGTTGGACTGTGTGGTCAATGATGAAGAACAGCTTAAGGGAAAAAAATGTATAATATCTTACAATATAATGTGACAAGACTTCCTATCAGGACTTAGGAAGACCTTGTCCCTTGAGATATGAACAATCACATTGCCATCAAAATGCCATTTCTTTTCTCTCTTTTTGATTCACTGGAAAGCCTTGAGCCTTGATACGTTTGCGATTTAATGGTTGTGGTTCCCCTGGGCCTCCAGTTTCACGCTAAGGGTTTGAACACCTGAGGCATGTGTACAGTCCAGTCATCTCCGTGACAGGGGACGGTGTGGCGGGGCTCATGAGCCAGACTCCATGTTTTCACTCGGCCTGTCTCTCACTGTTTTGTACCTGTCGTTCCCAAATATATACAATCAAGTAGGTCTTTACTGAATTAAAGTAAATTTGTCTCAGTGTACCCCCAAAGGATCGGGGCATTGGAGTCAGCTCTATGGTCATGATACAGGGTTTCTACAAGGGGAAGCATAAGTTAATATTAGTATGTGACTGGCCTTTGGCTTGGAGGCTTCAGTAAATCTGTAAAGTGAGATTGACTCGGATTAGTAGTTGTTTTTTTTTTAACATCTTTACTGGAGTATAATTGCTTTACAATGGTGTGTTAGTTTCTGCTTTATAACAAAGTGAATCAGTTATACATATACATATGTTCCCATATCTCTTCCCTCTTGCATCTCCCTCCCTCCCGCCCTCCCTATCCCACCCCTCTAGGTGGTCACAAAGCACCGAGCTGATCTCCCTGTGCTATGCGGTTGCTTCCCACTAGCTATCTAGGATTAGTAGTTTTTTTGTCTAGCTAAAAACTGTTTGGCATCTTGGCTTAAAAGTAGTTCTTTTTGATAACTAGGAATGTGGTTTTTGTTTGTCTTAGTGGCATTAAGCATTTTATTCAAACAGTTGAGAACATAAAAGATAGCTTGGTGATTGTACTTAGAGCTTAACGTCAAAAGCCCTTTTCAACCAACACATAACCTTTACAGCTGGTTATATTTCCTGTTCTCCTGGGCGAGAGGTTGGCCCTACTGCCAGTCCTGGTTTGAAGCATCTATACTGTCTGCACAGGTCGCGCTGATGGCAGTGCAGGTCTCCAAGCCCAGCGACGCCCTGGCAGGTCCGTCCCCAGCATTACTCCAGCTCGTGCTCCTTATGGCCTTATGTAGGGGGAAACCAAGCTCACGGTCCCTTGCTTTTTTATTTTAAGCACCGAAAGGTGGCCTTCTTGGTTTATGAGTTTTAAAGTCTGGGAAAAGGCTCAAGAGGGAAATTTAACTTGGGGAATATTATTTTCTTGAATGGGTAAATAAAGTCAGGGAAAAACGGAGGGCAAAGGAAAGGAGATCAGAGGATGGGATGCATTTAGGTTTGTTCTATAGTTCTGTCACCATAATAATTCACTCAGAAAGGATTCATTTTGAATAGTGTTAAAAGCAACTGGCCTGGGGCGAGTGCAGGCCAGCACTGAGGAACTGCGGTGGACTGAGACCTATTGTATTTTTTAAGTGATTCCAGGGCTGCCCAGGTGTCCTGATTTAAAGGCTGCTTCTTGAGTCCGGAAGTCGTATCTTGTTCCGAGGTTTACTGTGATAAAGCACACAGCCCTAGGGACGGTACTGCTGACTCCTTGAGTCACTTTCCAGGCTGGCTGTACTGACCCAACCCCGTGATTTATTTATGCCATACCATAGTAGGAATGACAGTCGTGTAAGCCACACATGGTTTCTGGGATGGGTATTTGACTGGGGAAGTGCCATAAATCCATGAAGTGAGATAGGGCAGAGCCAGCCGCAGCTCATGTCATGTCCAAGAGATCTCTTCCTGTTTCATAGGGATGTACAGTCCAGAACTGGTTAAGTTCAGCATCCTTCTCGGAATGTGTCCTCAGGCTTTTTGTGTGCTGTTTCAGTCTACCCAATCTTTGATTTGTTGCTTACAAACCTAAAAAATAGCTCTGAGATGTAGTTGTCACTAATATTTTCTCTTGAATTTACTTCTATAAAGTAGAACTGACTTGAATATTTTAGATTGTCGCTCATAGGCTTTTCAAGAAACTTTTGTTTGGAAAATTCTTCACTGGACTACTAAGCCACAATCAGTCATCCTCTTTTGTACCTAAATTTATGATTGCCAGTGTTGCAATAAGCTTACAGTTCTACCTAGCTTTTTGAGCTTCATTTGATTCCCCAGCTCTAATAAAGAGAATCTGTTAGAATTGCACTTAGGATTTATATGGGTAGCCAAATACTGAGCCAGATACGGACAGCATGATATTTTTTCATTTTAACCTGAATGAACTAGTCTTGTTGTTTTCGTTAAACTGTTTATTTTGAGATTATTGTAGATTCCCATGTATTTGTAAGAAATAATACAGAGAGATCCCCTGTACTCTTAAGGCAGTTTCCCCAATGGTAACGTCTTGCAAAACCACGATGTGATTTTGTGCACAGTATCACAACCACAGATGCTAATGTCGTCAAGATACACCACGGAGATTCCCTTTTATAACCACATCTACTTCCCTCTCATCCCCGCCCCCTCCTCATCTCTTGGCAGACGCTGATCTGTTTTCCATTTCCATAATTCTGTCATTTCAAGAATGTTATCTAAATGGAACCATACCGTATGTAATCTTTTCAGATTTTTTTTCACTCTGCGTAATTACCTGGAGATTCATCGAGATTGTTGTGTCTACAGCAGTTCCTTCCTTTTTATTACCGAGTGATACTGCATAGTGTGGATGTAATACAGTTTGTTTAATTTTCCTGGGTTGTTTCCAGTTTTGGCCATCGTGAGTAAACCTGCTATAAGCATTTGTGTACAGATTTTTGTGTGAACTCAAGTTTTTACTTTTCTGGAATAAATGCCCAGGTATACAGTTGCTGGATCATACGGTAGTTGCACGTTTAATATTTTAGGAAATTGCCAAACAGTTTTCCAGACTGGCAGTGCCATGTTATGTTCTCAGCAGCACTGTACAAATGATCCTGTTTTTCTCCATCTTCACCAGCATTTGCCGTTGTCTCTATTCTTATTTTAGCAAGTTTGATAGTTGTATAGTGATATCTCATTGTGTTTTTTTTTTATATATAAATTTATTTATTTGTTTTTATATTTGGCTGTGTTGGGTCTTCGTAGCTGTGCACGGGCTGTCTCTAATTGCGGCGCGCGGGGGCTACTCTTGGTTGCGGTGTGTGGGCTTCTCATTGTCGTGGCTTCTCTTGTTGCGGAGCGCAGGCTCTAGGCACACAGGCTTCAGTAGTTGTGACTGGCGGGCTCTAGAGCGCAGGGTCAGTAGTTGCGGCGCCCGGGCTTAGTTGCTCCGGGGCATGTGGTATCTTCCCGGGCCAGTGCTCGAAGCCGTGTGCCCTGCCCTGGCAGGCGGATTCTTAACCGCTGCGCCACCAGGGAAGCCCTCTCACTGTGGTTTTAATTTGCATTTCCCTAAAGGAGAATGATATTGAATATCTTCTTCATGTGCTTATTTGCCCTCTATATGCTTTTCAGCCTTCTTCCCATTTTATAATGAGATTTTTTTTTTTTTTTACTGTTGAATTTTGAGAGTTCTTTATTCTGAATAGTAGTCTTTCGTCAGATATGTGGTTTGCAAATATTTTCTCCCAGTCTGTACCTTATCTTTTCATCCTCTCAACAGAGACTTTTAACTATCTCTGGCTTTAGTTGTTGGACTTTTTTTTTTTAAATTAATAAACTTTATTTTTTAGGTTCACAGCAAAATTGGGCAGAAGGACAGAGAGTTCCCATTCCTCCCATCCCTGTACACGCACAGTCTCCCCCAGTGACAACTGTGGGCACATTTATCATAATCATTGACCCTACATTGGTGCGTCACTGTCACCCAAAGTCCATAGTTTACATTAGGGTTCGCTCATAGTTTTTCATGTTCTGTGGGTTTTGACAGATGTACAGTGACATGTACTCACCATTGTAGTATCATACAGAGTATTTTCACTGCCCCAGGAGTCCTCTGTGCTCTCCTTATTATCTCCTTATCCCTCCCTCCCCCCAACCCCTGGCAACCACTAATCTTTTCACAGTCTCCATAATTTTGCCTTTTCCAAAATGTCATATAGTTGGAATTGTATAGATGTAGCCTTGTCAAATGGCCTCTTTCACTTAGTAATATGAATTTAAGTTCCCTTCATGTCTTTTCATGGCTTTATAGCTCATTTCTTTTTAGCACCAAATAATATTTTATTGTCTGGATGTGCCACAGTTTATCCACTCACCCACTGAAGGATTTTCTAAGTTTTGGCCATTATGAATAAGGCTGCTGTAAACATCCCTGTCCAGGCTTCTTTGTGAGATAGTTTTTAGTTCACTTGGGTGAATACAAAGCAGTGTGCTTGCTGGATCATGTGGTCAGAGTAGGGTTAGTTTTGTGAGTACGAAACTGCCAAACTGTCTTCCAAAGTGGCTGTATGTTTTTGCGTTTCCACCAGCAGTGAACGAGAGTCCCTGTTTCTCCATATCCTCACCAGCATTGGTGTTGTTAGTGTTCAGATTTTGGCCATTTTAATAGGTGTGTGGTGGTGTCTCATCATTTCAGTTTGCCTTCCCCTGATGATATGGAGCATCTTTCATGGGTGCATCGTCTTTGGTGACGTGCCCGGGAGTTCTGCCCATTTTTTAATCAGGTTCTCATTGTTGAGTCTTAAGAACTGTTTGCATATTTTGGGTAACAGTCCTTTATCAGATGTGTCTTTTGCAAATAATTTCTCCCAGTCTGTGACTGGACTTCTCAGTCTCTTGATATTTGAAATTTTTAAACTTTTTTTTAAAAATAAAATAACGGTACGTGCTTCTCAGCAAAAGTATCCAAATATAAAGATTTATATGCTTAAAGAATTTGATTCTCTTATATTAATACAGAGACATTATTAATGAAATGCAGGGGGAAATAATTTCTAGGTGTATGTGATTAACCAGTCAAATTGGAAGAGGTTTATTTTCCAGTTTTACAAGTGTCATTTACAAATAACTTTCTAGAAGAAAACAACCAGTTCCTTTTCTCATATGGTTAAACAGTTGATAAATAAATCACTACTTATTATATACTGCCTCAAAAGGCCCAAAGGTCCATTCGGCCTCCTTTCCATCCAACACAATATATGGAAATCCCCTGCTCTCCCTGGAGCTTCAGAAGGCCTAAGGCTTCACCCACCTCCTTGCTTCCCGGGGCTCTTAGGGCTCACCAGACTCCATCCACCCAAGACTGCATCACGCCTGCCCACTCCACTCACCTAGACGGTTGCTCAGGATAACACCTTAGGATTGAGTTCTTATCTTGGCTCAATGCTTAGTGTGACCTCATTACATAGAAGACATTTAATAAATGTGTACTGAGCTGACCTGAACCAGCAGAGGCAAGAGGGATTAGAAGATTGCATTTTAAGTGAAAAGAATTTAAAAGGCACTCAGAAAGAGAAGCATATATTTGGGGAACATAAGAATTTTCCAAATACTCAAACATCGGGCTGGGAAAATTGGTTGGGAGCCAAACTGCAGATGGTTTGAATGTTATCATGTGTAGTTTGTGAATTTGTATAATTATCTTTTACATAGAATGGTGAATTTTTCTGGCTAGAATGTTCTTCGAATTCATAATCAAGAAAACATCAAATTGAGATCTGTCAGTAGATCCTCAAATAATCTCTCATTCCCTGCACCTTCGGTCTTAGGCTCTTAAAGCAGTTATCCTCAAGTATGATGGGACATGCACAGAGTAGTCGCAGAAATTTGTGAAAATTAAAATAAAACACATAGTAGAGATTATCTGGGGAGTTTTACTTTTACTTTCTGTTGCTCTCTCTCTTTTGGTTTCTTTCAAAGTATGTACAAATTCATGATCTCCTGTGTAAGACAATGCGTATTTACTCTAGAACAGGACTACTTTGTTTGAAATATCTTTTTTCTTTTTAAAATGTTGTCTCGTATGCCATCTAAGCATGTGTACTCAACCCGATCTCTTAGTTCTCATTGTGATAAAATTCTAGGGTATGAGAAGCAATGAGTCATCTCACCCAGAGGTGTATTTGGGCAAATCAAATAATGAACTTCATAAACTAAGATATAATGTTATGTTGTTGTTTTTTCTTTGCAAAAGTCTTTTAATTTTCTTAACTTCCTAGGGTAGTTGCAGAGGTATGGTACATTAAGGATTCCTGCTCTGCCGAGATTGCTGTAGAAACTAACATAGAGAAGATATCTGAACTCTTAGCCAATCAGTAAGAGATAATAAGGCCCTTTGTCAGCTTTGATACAGTTCACAGGAGATCATTTCATTTTGCCTCATATGGCTCAAGCAGGAACATTCCCCAGTAATGTTGTATTTTAATCCCTGTAAAGTTTCCTAATATCAGTCTGATCATGAAAGAGCCATTGAAAATCCACATTTTATTCGTACTCTTTATACTAATTTCTTTTTCTAATTTAATTTTTATTTTATATTGGAGTATAGTTGATTTACAATGTTGTGTTAGTTTCAGGTGTACAGCAAAGTGATTCAGTTATACATACATATGTGTATATATATTCTTTTTCAGATTCTTTTCCCAATAATAGGTTATTACAGAATATAGGTAATAACAGGAATATAGGTAATATAGGTTATTACGGAATATTGAGTAGAGTTCCCTGTACAGTAGGTCCTTGTTGATTATCTATTTTATATATAGTAGTGTATATATATTAATTCCAAACTCCTAAGTTATCCCTCCCCCCAACCTTTCCCCTTTGGTAACCATGAGTTTGTTTTCGAAGTCTGTGAGTCTGTTTCTACTTTGTAAGTAAGTTCATTTGTATCATTTTTTTTAGATTCCACATATAAGTGATATCATATGGTATTTGCCTTTCTTTTTCTGACTTATTTCACTTAGTATGATAATCTCTAGGTCCATCCATGTTGCTGCAGACGGCATTGTTTCATTCTTTTTTATGACTGAGTAATATTCCATTCTGTGTGTTTGTGTGTGTGTGTGCGCATGTATGTATGTATGTATATATACATATACATATACACATTGTGTGTGCGTGTGTGTGTGTGTGTGTATATATATACAGCACATCTTCTGTATTTATCTGTTGAGGGACATTTTGATTGCTTCCATGTCTTGGCTATTGTAAATAGTGCTGCCATGAACAAAGAGGGGGGGCGCATATATCTTTTCGAATGGTTTTCTCCGGTTATAAGTCTTACTTTGTTCTCCAAGATAATCGAGGCAAGAGGTCCAACATTTATCAGCTCTTTGCTTAACTGAGATTTAAGGAGTAGACTTTACACATGATTCAGCTTACAGATTGCTTTAAATAAAATATCTAGACATATTTGCTTATCTTAGAAATTCATCAGCCAATTAGCCCATCAAATGCCAGTTCATACAGATCACCTGGCTCTGTAAGACTTGTATTCAATGTACTTGGGCTTAAGGAAGAGCTAAATTAGGCCACGGCACCTTGGACAAACTTTTGGCAAAAAATTGTTTAGCACTAAGGAGAAAGAATAGCATTTCTAAATATTAAAAAGACAGTTATGTGGAAGAGTGATTCAATTTCTTTAATGTGGCCTAAAGGGATAGAATTAAGGAATTTAGAAGAGAAACTTTCAGGATTGATTTTATAAAGTAATTTCTAAAAGCGGGGTTATCAAAGCTAGTGTAGGCCGCTTTGGGATAGCTAGAATTCCATGTCTTTAAATGTGTCTAAGCGTAAGCTGGAGGGTTACTTGACAGGAATGTAATGGAACAAAATCAAGCAATGATTTTCGTAGATGGATTTGATGGTCTGTAAGGTCTTTTGCTGTTCTAAGAGTCTGTGATTCTAGTTTTGCTCTCTGTGATCCTGAGAGACTAATTTATGGTCTCTTTCCACTTCCTTCCTGCTGTTTACTCCTCAACCCTCTTCAGTGTGGCTTCTGCTCCCAGCACTGAAGCTGCTTTCCAGACTAACCAGTAACATTCTAAAAGCTAAATCCAAAGGAGATTTTGCATTCTTTGTCTTGACTTGTCCATAAGCACTTTAAAGTGTTTGATCACTTCTTATTTCTTGAAACTTTCTTTGGCTTCCAAGATACCACTCACTCACACCTTGTTTTCTAACTAAGACTTTTGCCCTCAGTTCTTTACAGGCTTTTCTTCCACCAGTGCTATGTGCCCCTCCTGATCTTGGTGGACCTGTGTATTATTTCAGCTACCTTCTCTGCTGACCATTTCCACACCCATCTTTAACTCAGGCCCATCAGTACAACTGCCTACTAGATGTCTCCTCTCTCAAGTTCATAGGGTAGTTGTAAGGATTTATTACTTAATCCACGTAAAGTGCTTAGCAAAGCATCTAGCTGTGTACTAATCATGGCAGTGTTGATCATGGTAAACTTTTACCCAGTTCATTAAGACTCTTTATTTATTCTCTTGGGGAACCATTGGCTTATCCTTAAATCACCACTTTCCAAACTGTTTTCTTGGAATACTACGTCTCAAGGTGTTACTTGAGACATGGAAGGAAGGAAGGAAGTAGGGTTCCATTCAAGTAAGTTTGGAAATGGTCTGTAATAGGATTGGCAAACCTTTTCTAAATATATTGGATTTTAAGAGCCATTTGGTCTCTGTCAAACCACCCAAATTTCCTGTTGTAATGCTGAAGCAGCCATAGAAAATACATAAACAAATGAGTGTGTTTGCGTTCCACTAAAATTTTATTTACAGACACTGAAACTTGAATTTCACATCATTTTCACAAAATGTTATTTTATATTATATCACAAAAATATTCTTTTCCTTAAATTTTCAACCATATAAAAATGTAAAAGCCATTCTTTGCTCATGGACTGTGCATAAACAAGTGGTGGATAGACTTGGCCTGTGGGCAGTAATTGGGGGAACCCTGCTTTAAAACATGGCCTCCTAGTAAAGGTATGTAACTTACATCATAAAAAGCTCTTATAAGGCCTGCGCCAGTGTCCTGTTAGGTCCAGTGTTTCTCCTATTTATTTGACTATGGAAATCTTTTTTCACGGGACATTTGTTAATATCTCTTGCCTTACTTCTGTGGAGTACACTTTTGAGAAATGTGTGCTAGAGGTAAAAATTATGGCTGTGGAACAGACCGGAAATAAGAGAACGTATCTTGTCTTTATTACTCTTGCTCTGATCAGCTGAGCTAACTAGTCACAGAGTGACTAGTAAAATGAGATTACCCCTGCGAGGAAGGTACCAGTTAGGCACTCACTACAGCTGGTTCAAAGATTGGCTGAGTTGAAGTGGACATGGTAAATTTCATGTCATTGATCAGCTTTCAGAAGTGGGAAAAGTGTATACCTTGCTATAACATAAGGCAAACAGAGGTGCTGTAAGAGAGAAAATACTCAGTTGAGGAGGAAGAGATCCAGAGGCCATAACAAAATACAAACAGTAATAGTTATCATTTTCCATAGTTTTAACATCTTTACTACTCTTGTTAAAATAAACAAAAATTCTAAAGTTTAAAAACATTTTTAGTTTACATACAGTAAATTCTAAAACTTATTTTGAAATATTTTCAATTGTCCTTTTCCTATATCTTTGAGAAGTAAAGCGATGGTTATTGCTTTACTATTTTTGAACATATTTTCCCTATTAAAAATAATACAATTGCTAATGCAGAAAAACTTCAAAATTTAAAAAAAAACACTTTTATCAGAAGATTCTACATCTCCCCTCCTTGTATGCCTACCATCACCATGTGCCCCTTATATGTAAAATGGAAAAACAGGTGTAGAGGCCCTGCTTTCTAATTTATGTCTGTCACTTGACAAGCAGCTGGAACCTAAGGGAGGATGCAGAGAACACGGGATCCCAGCCGACAATAGTAACAATTCATCTACCGAATGCAAGCATAGTCACTTGTGTATTCCTATAGAATTTCCCCACCAGATGTTTCGTTGGAAACCTGCGTAGGAGAGGAGTTGTTCTTACAGTTTTTGCCAACAAACTGATAGGAGGTGAATGATGGAATTGTTGAATTATTAATACATTGCAGAGTTTGCCTTCAGCTGTTTTGTCCAGCAAGTACCTTGGTGACCTTCAGCGTCTCAGCAGCCCAGCATCTTCAGGCCCCTCCCAGCACCCCAGCAGTCACGCATATGTATCCCTACAGCTCTCACAGGCTTCATAGACAGCTTGAAGAATATCTGGGATATTTACTCATTGGAACTGTTCCTACTTTTTATGTCAGGCAGTGTACCACAAATCCAGACATTAGATGTTCCGTATAATGTTGGCTATTTTGTGAAATCAAGGCACACTGAGCTCTTGATTGTGCTAGAAGGTGGAGAATGAGTGCCATGATACACTGGCATTCTTCTAGCAGATGTCATAGCAAACAGACTCGGAATGCAGTGCAAGCTAAAGGCAAGGCAGACAGCCCCCATGGTAGCACCATGTGGACAGCTGGTATGGACATGTTATCTATCTACAACTGGAAAAGGTTAAGTAAACAGTGGGACAGTGACAAAGTGCAGAGATTAATTGCTTAAAGCATTCAATGATTCTTAAAACAGACATCTAAATAAATGGAGGGATTCTGGTGTTTGAGTTCTGAGAAACAATGTAAGAAGACTTTATTTTCCTTTGGAAACAGAAACTTACTAAGAAAAGAAGACACAGTAAATGATACAGCCCAAAGTGTGAATATAACAATAACCAGCAGACCATTATTTTGAAGGGACTGTATCTTTATAAGGGAAGTTCATATTCTGAAGTGTTCTGTTCATATTATACTATCAAACATGAGGCATAAAGGACATACTATTATGAAATAGTAAAGACAAAATGAAAGAAAAGGCCATATAAATCTTTCTGTACACATCATCCCCAGATGTTACTGTGAACCCACTACTTAACTTCATCTCTTGAGGCTCATGCTAAGCGGTTTTTACCCCCCCGGATTTCCAACACAAATCATTGGGTTTAAGACATAATTCACTAGGGATTTTGGTAGGATTTGAGTAAATCCCCAACAAAAACTCCCTTGGCTTGCCAGCTATTTTTAAAGGCAGAATTTAGAAAGCAGAAGATCCTACATTCACCTGTCTATCTTGTGATGGCCCTTGCCATGAAGATAGGAGGAAATTTGCCTATAAATACATCATGAAATGCTCGCCTTTCAGACAATCTGTTGGGTAGAACCACACCACAGGAGTCATCTCTGCATGATATCTCTAAGTTCAGTGATGGTCAGTCTTATGAGTATCTGCAGTGTCGTCAGAATTTAAGAGTTTGAAAAGCTGATCATTTTTACAGTGGAATTGGAAGATTTTGTATGTACTTAGTGAATTTGGAAAAGTAAATACAAATATTAAAAACCCAGTCTTGGCAAGGATGTGGGGGATCAGGGAAACCTCACACCTTACTGTTGGTCTTTTAAATCAGTTGTTTCGGATTTCCCAGGGGGCGCAGTGGTTAAGAATCCACCTGCCAATGCAGGGGGACACGGGTTCGAGCCCTGGTCTGGGAAGATCCCACATGCCGCAGAGCAACTAAGCGCATGCGCCACAACTACTGAGCCTGCACTCTAGAGCCTGTGCGCCTAGAGCCCATGCTCAGCAACAGGAGAAGCCACCGCAATGAGAAGCCCGTGCACCGCAACAAAGAGTAGCCCCCGCTCGCCGCAACTAGAGAAAGCCCACGTGCAGCAACAAAGACCCAACGCAGCCAAAAATCAATCAATCAATAAATAAATTTATTTAAAAAATCAATCAATCGATCAATTGTTTCTGTAAAGTAGTGGGTTCCAAAAGTACCTGCAAAGCTTCTTAAAAGTATAGGTGGCTTGGCTGTCCCCTGAAATTCAGATTCGGTAGGTCAGGAGTAGAGAACAGCCTTCCATTTGTAATAATTTCTGTTATGTTTGAGAACCACTGCTTGTAAAGCAAGTCTGATATACTTCTTTGAGTTACACACCTTTCCACAGTGGTGGACTTAAGCATTCTTGAGGTCTTCTTGGTTCTGCAGGTAAATCTACTTCCCTCTCATAAGTCCTTCCCTCTGTAGGCACTTTGGATTGACTTTCTTGTGCTAAGAATTTCCATGTCCATTTTCTCTTTATATATTACACTTCAGCATAACATAAATCTTGTATCTTCAAAGATAGGGTTTGTTTCTGGTTTTTGCTGTTCTGGTGTTTGGGGGTGATTTTCCAGAGGAAATGGGAGCTGCTAGGTCTTTGTTCTGCCATCTTGAAATCAGGAATCCAATACTGTATTGGAGTCCCAAAATTTTTGACCAGAAGGGGGAAAGAGAAGGCATAGCAGCTTTAGGGGAAAGTAAGTCAGTGGAGGCTTTTTTCCTTTTAAGACGAGCATCAGTAATTGTGGTATGAACAATAAATCATTTTAGATCAAATAAAACACGTTCTTCCTTTTTATGAGTTCTCTCTGGAAACAGGTGGACATTAGGTAGAATTCAGTAATCACTTCTACACTGAACCAGAGATAGAGACAAATCACTAGTGAGCTGTGATTGTATAGAGAACAAAGCCTGAGACACTCATCTGAATGATACTGTTTTCCTTCCTGGTGTAATGTTTCACCGTAAATTGTAATTCCTGCTTAACATGTTGAAGGGACTGTTGGTCTCCACATCTTTGGGTATCACAAAAGATACATCATCAATCAAATCCTCTAACATGGAGAATGTAGAGATACATTTTACATACAATTTGATAGTTGACTAATTTTATAGTTCTAGATTTCTTTTAAAGAAAGGTACTGTGTGCCAGTATTTTCCAACTGAATTTGGATCCTCTAAATTTTTAGTGGCTCTTATTCTAATCAGTAAGTAAAATGACATATTAAATGAACAGACATTATCTTAAGAAGGTATGCCTTTCTCTTCTAGCTTCTTTTTTTTTTTTTAATTAATTTATTTACTTATTTTTGGCTGCATTGGATCTTCGTTGCTGCAGGCGGGCTCTCTCTAGTTGTGGTGAGCGGGGACTACTCTTTGTTGCGGTGCACGGGCTTCTCATTGTGGTGGCTTCTCTTGTTGCGGAGCACAGGCTCTAGGCGTGCGGGCTTCAGTAGTTGTGGCACGTGGGTTCTGTAGTTGTGGCTTGCAGGCTTTAGAGTGCAGGCTCAGTAGTTGTGGCACACGGGCTTAGTTGCTCCGCAGCATGTGGGATCTTCCCAGACCAGGGCTCGAACCCGTGTCCCCTGCATTGGCAGGCGGATTCTTAACCACTGCACCACCAGGGAAGCCCTTTTTTTTTTTTAAAGAATTATTCTGCGGTTAATTCCTATCTCAATTTCTCTTCTAAGTTTTAGATTCCAGTTATATTGTCATTTTACTATTTGTAGACTTTTCATAGATTTTCCCTCTTGTATACAAAATGCTAAGTGGATTTAAAACATTTAATAACCCTAACCCCCATTCACGTCATCCACGGTGGCTCACTGACGCATGGCACCCCAGAAGCAGGAGTGGGGAGGGGAGGGCACACTTAGCTACACAAGGAACAAGCTACTTTGATTAAGTATAATTCAAAAGGAAAGGAACTTAGAGTATCAAAAACAAGAGTCTGGAAGTCATACTCAGCAGAAGGGGATCTCTAGATACAATATTGTTTAGAGGAGATTGTGTTGTCCTGATCTATCATGAAGATAATGTTTGTCTATGAAGTGGTAAGGATTTTTTTTTAAATACGAATGTAGGAACTGAGGATCCGACTGGTCTCAAAATAGTCACCTAGACGGTTTTACACTTATTCCCTTGGTGCTGTCATTGCTAAAAAATATGTTTGTAATCCTTTTCTTGTCAGTTGCTTCCAGAGCTGGTTAACGAGGTGCCCCTGAAAATAAATATATTCTTATACCTCACTGTGGTCCTAAAAACATACCATCTTGATTGGTTGTCTAACTTCAATGCCCAGACTTGATGTCAGAACTTAAATTCAGTTTAATAAAAAGGATGTTTGTCATAATTCCAAATACTTAAATAATGTAATAGATTTTGAAGTCAGTTTTAAAGATAAATTTGGCAGCATTATTGAATAAATGTTTTTATATAACTTCCTAAAATGAATTCTTTGAAGAACTTATCTTTCATTTGAAGTATAAGTACAGGTATATTTTATGAGGGAAGCAACTGGAAGTTTGCTATATTTTAAGGAAACATAGGATAAGAAGAATCATCTTTATATACTGGTAATATTAAACTTTCAGTAGTCCCAAGGGAGCTGGAATTGAGGACATTTACTTTGGGGCAAGCCGATTTAAGCCTGGAATGTAGTTTATGCCGTATTTATGGTGCCCATGTGCACAGTATGGTGAGCTTGGACAACTGTATACACTTGTAATTGCCACCACAGTCGAGCTATAATCCACTTCCAAAAGCTCTCCTGGCCCTTTCTAGTTATTCTGCAGCCCCGCCCCCGGTCCCGGGCAGCCACTGATCTGCTTTCTACCTCTCTGTGGAGTAGATTACAATTTTTATATTTAAACAAATGGAAAAGATATAGGCTCTTGTTTTTTTTTTCCCTAACACATGGAATACAATCATCAAGTTTTTGCCCGTCTGAGAAGCAGGCAGAAGCTTTATAGCAGAAGTATCAATATCATAGTAAAACTCCATTTTCCAAACTTGTCATAGCCTGTGGTGGGTTGGATATATCAAAATGCTCATTTTTCAGAAAAAGTGAGGAGAAAAACTGAATACAGCTTTTCTGCACAAAATTTTGTTCAATCAGCCTCCTTTACTGAGCTGTAACTACCAGCAATTTCTGCCTTTATGTTAATTTTGATTCTTTTCAAGGACTTCTGAAATATAAAAGTTCGTCCATACCAGGATAACTTCTCTACCCATTCTCTTGCCAGTGTGTCTCTTTCCCCTGTTTCAGGAGGTGGAGACACGAAACAGGCAGCAGGATCGTGTGCAGAGGGCTGGCCCCTTGCTGTGAGAAGGTCACATGAGGCAGGACCCCAGCTCATGCTGCTGGATCAAATGCCCTCAGATAGTCTATGTTTGATGACGTTTGAAAGTTTCTTTCCAGCATCAAAACATATATCCAATACTGATGGTGTGTTTCATATTCTCTGAATAGTATAGCGATTTATCACAGTCCTCCTGTGACTCTGGAATCCGGAGTCAGACAGCAGCATTCTATTCTTAGTTCTTTAACAACTTTTTTTGTAATGTAAGAATTCTGCTCATGATACATCTCTAGCAGGAGCCTCCTGACCCTTCTGCTTCCAGGATCATTTCATCTCTCCTCTTTGCCTGTAAGTCAGTCTTTCTAAGACCTTGCTTTACTTTTCTGGAACTTTTGATGCTTCTATATTATACTCAAAATCAAATCATTCCTTATTCAGCATTTTGAGTACCCTCTGTCTGCCGGGTTCAGGTTAGAACCCTCAAGGGCGTCACAGTCTGTGTTTCCTCCTTCCTGCCATTCCAGACCATCCGTGCTCCGATTCAAAGCTACCTTCTCAGCGTCCCCCTCGCTCTGTCCTTTCCCTACAGGAACCCTCTAGTCCAGTCATGCCGTGTGTCCTCACACGACCTGTGCTTTTATACATATCACTTTCTCTGTCTTTCTTATTATCTCTGTCAAAATAAGGCCCACTGACTTCCCATGTCCTCGGCCCCAGGTGATTTTCTTTGTCTGCTGTATCACTTACTTCAGCACGTATGGCCCATACGATTTATTGGCACTTAGCATTTTTGTTTCATCTCATTCGTTGTGCTGAAATCTTACAGTTAGAAAGGATAGACTTACCACTCAAAGCAAAATCATTTATACAATACCTCTGATAACCTCTTGACACACCTAGTCAGCAGAAGCCCTGTCATTTTCTAGGCTCCGCAGTTCTACTTATTAACAGGAGATAATACGTTAGATGATCACTTCATAAACTGAAATCTGTATCTTTGTGACTGTCCTCCCTTTAGTGTCATATGTGCTTTCTAGAGAGACACAGATTAAAATCCTATTTCTGCCTTTCCTGTTTCTGCTATTCTAGTATCAGTCATGCTCTGTGGGTAAATCTTTTTGGATTAATATGCCCTTGTATAACCCCATCCTGTCACCTTCCTTTGCATCCCTCCACTTTTAATTGCCTCTTAAATAATGGCCTCCAGAATTGAACCTACTTCTCCAGTTGTCCTCTGTCTAGTTAGAGAAAAGCAAAACTCTTCTTTTAATGAAATGTGAATTGGCCAGAGCTAGTGGTCTCTTTCTAGTCTTGGTTTTTTTCATGTTTTCAAATGTTGATATCCCCTACTCCGACCTTCTGCTCAGTTGCTTTCCGTGCTACTGGACTGAAAAAAAAAAAAAGCCTTAAAAATACAGTGAAGCCCAGCTTTAGAATAAGTGAAAACATTGGAGCAGTTGGGAACCACTACAGCAGATGGGAATGGAGTCAGAACTGGAGGAGCTGCTGGCTCAGGGTGCGTGTATGAAGTGCCTGCTGGTGCCAGGAGCCATTCTTGGTGCTTGGGACACATAGTGAGCACAATAGACAGACACTCTGCCTTCGTGGAGCTTGTATTCCAGCTGTTTCTGAGCAAAGACTTTAGGCAAAAAAAAAAAAAAAAAGGAAGACTGGCAGATAATATCAGAGTACAGAGTAACTGCAGCCAAAAGAAAAGAAGAGAAAAAAGTGTAAATGGTTTAGGCACATGCAATGTAGAAAATTAACAATATGTGCAAGCTTTTGGTGTTCACAGTCGTGAACCAAGACTCTAGAAGGAAAATAATACATTTTAAAAATTAAAGATAGGAGCAGTCACAATAGCCAAAAGGTGGAAGCAACCCAAATGTCCATCGACTGATGAATGGACAAAGTGTGATGGCTGCGTACAGTGGCATATTACTCAGCTTTGAAAAAGAGGGAGATTCTGACACATGCTGCCCCAGGGATGAACCTTGAGGACTTTACGTTAAGTGACGTAAGCCAGTCACAAAAGGACAAATACTGTGTGGCTGCCTTTACGTGAGGCTCTAGAGTCGCCTGGTTCATAGAGACAAGTAAAGGGTGGTTTGCCAGGGACTTTGGGACGGAGGATGGGGATTGTTTAATACTTAGTTTAAGTTGTGCAAGACAAAGAGTTCTGGAGATGGTTGCACAGCAGTATGAATGTCCTTAACACTGCTGCACTGTACCCTTAAACACGGCTAAGATGGTAAATGTTATGTGTATTTTTTTTTTATCTGTGAAAACCTTTTCATTTCTAGTTGTCACAAAATAGTTCTGTCATTGTGACTGGTAAGGGGGTCCTTTTTTAGAGTAATCAAAATGAAAACAAACATTTTTTACAAATGTTTAAACCCTGGAAAATCTGTTTCAGGTCCCTGGGGACCCACAGAGCCCTGGCAGGGAATCCTAGCTGCAGCCAGCTTGGGAAAACAGCATTTGGAACCTTGTGCCACTGGCCATCGTGGCCCTTGTGGTCAGGTTCTTGACTCAGGGAGAATGGATGGTGCTAAGCAGATGGGACCTGGGCTGTACCCTGGCCACTGGGAGCCCAGGGAGCACTCTGCAGCAAGGCAGCGGGCGGCAGAGGCCTGGCACGGCTCGCTTTCCCGTCCTGGGGGCGCGCCCACCGCGCCCCCCCCGCCTTCAGGTGACAGCCTCCTGTCCCTGGTCTTGGTTAAAAAACGGTTAAGATGGTAAATTTTATGTGCATTTTACCACAATTAAAAAGAAAAAAAATTTAAAAATTAGCAAGCCAACAAACTGAAAGACCAATAAACTCAACATAAAAAGAAAACTTTAAAGACATAGCCATAAGCATAGTATAGTTGGGGAAGCAGACCCATGTAGAGGAATTGAAGGACATTCACAGAGCAGATGCCTATTAATCTAAACTGTGAAAGTGCTGGAAGGAAATGCTGAACAGAGAGAAGTTAGCAGCCGGTGAGGCGAAAGCTCAGGCCTTTCAGGTAGAGCGTGTAGCATAAGACTAAGTGAAAACAAGTCGTGTCTCAGTGACACACAGTCCTTGGAAGACAGTGAGGAAGAAGTAGATAGAAAATTGTAGCTGGTCAGATATTAGGCCCAAGTGTTTAATACATTAAGAAACCTGATGAAAGTGACGCCGGAAGCAGGACAGTTAGAACAGCAGTGAGGTCAGAGAAGGCGTTTTAAGAATCATGCAGGCCCGTGGTAAGAGGATGGTGGGGACCATGATAGTGAACATGCAGGTACAAAGTGGTGGGTTCATTAAAAACTATTAGAAAGGAAGAATCAACAAAACTTGCGTATTGGTTCTGGGGAACAAAGAGGAAATCAAGTTTTTTCAGTGTTCTCAGGCTGTGGGCCTAGAAGTGTGGTGATTCAGTTAACATTGAATGGGAGATTCGTTATGATGGATGGAAAACCTGACTTAGTGTAGACATTTTATATTAAAGATAATGCTGAGTATCTAAGTAAAGGCTACCTAGAGAGGACATAAGGAGATGTTCAGGGACCAGATTTGGAAGTTCAGGTATTTCAGCCAGGCTCGCCCACTGAGCTTTCGTAAGGTGGCGTATCTGCCACACTCTCTGAGGCCTCCGTGAGGGAGGCTGGAGGACCTCCTCGCCAAGGGAAATGAAGGGGTGAAAGAGATTTCACTCCGGATAGTTAACCGGTTAAATTACAAGTAAAGGAGGCATCAGTAAGAGAATCTGGATTTCAGATTCGTCTTAAAATTGGAGTAAACTGTGCCTACATGTCCTGGACAGTAATACGTCCAAAGCTGCTGATCTCATTGTTGCCTTCATCTGCTCTCTTTCCTCATGTTTTCTGGATTATAAAACTTATGAAGCACGATTATTTAATCATTCCGTTTGGAATACCCAGTTGGAGGAAGAGGGAAAAATAAACTGTTGTAATATCCCTTCATTCATACTCCTTTTCTGTCTTGCATTTCTGTTAAACACACGCTTACCTAGGACTCACTCTTAAATTGCTAACCACCGTCGTTTACTAGTAAGAGAGGGCTCGTGTGTTGTTCTTAAGGATTCAGGAGTTACCAGCAGGATTTTGTGCTCCACTTGCCTTGGGTATTTGCCTCCTGTTTCTGAAGTTTGCTGGAAGGGGGAGGGGGACAGAGAAGGTGGTCTTACCATTTCTTGAAGCTCAAATGCCACAGCAGAACTTTTAGAGACATCTTGATTCTATTAGAATTCGCAGGTCAAAGGGCAGGTTCAACTGTTCTGGTAGTTTAAAGCACCAGGGATGGCGTGACTAGACTAATGACTTAAAGTTGGATTTCTGTTACTACCTACTCATTATGCAAGTCAGGGGGCCTGTTAGTCGTGCAGTAGGGAATTACTAATCACTTTGAAAGGTTCTGTGTCCACATTTTCAATTTTTTTTATTTTTAACTGAGGAAAAGCCACTAACAGAACAAGGAGAGTGATTTGGCAGGAAGAGCATTTTAGTTCTTCTTTTCTCTGGGCTTGTGGCCTATGTATGTTCCCTTTTGTGTTTCATGTGCTTGTGTTACTCCCTATGGGCTCATGGGAAATGAAGTCAGGAAGTGTTCCACCAGCAAGTGTTCCTTTTCTGTGGAGAGCCTTGGATTAATAAAGCTTTTGAAGTTGATTATTAATCCCCAGCAAGGTTCATTTTCTTTGAAATAGCCATATTAGCGTTAGAATAGCTGACTTTCAGCTCTCAAGTAGTTGACTCTGATTAGAAAGGACTTATTTCAGGTATTTTTATTTCCTTCTTCACAGTTTTCTGTATCTTTCCGTTTTTCGCCAATGAATGAACATTACTTTGTTATCAGAAAATACCTTTTTTTCAAAGAAGCAGTTATATTAAGAATAGGTGGCTACTAAAATAAAATCCTTTTTGCTATTTGCTTTTTTTTCACTCTAAATTCCATTCCCTCTGAAAAGCAGGGTATTCTTAAAATTTTTTAGTTTGGACACTTGAATGTTCTTTGTAAAACTTAACCACATAAGCTCAACTGCAAATATGGTCTTTACTATCACATGTATTGAGGGAACAAGAGTTTTTCTTATTCCCAAAAAATTAGATGGCTGTTACTATTTATTAGCTTTAGTTTTGTTCCTGTCCTCCAAATTGTGTTCAAGAAGTTGTTCTTCCCATGGTGTCCATTGCAAATTTACCAAAATTATAGGCAAAACAGTACAATCTCTGTCCCCTTCCAAAAACAAGAGAAAAACCTGAAAGCTAATAAACCCACAAAAGATACTAACATTACCCAGAGTTTACATGATCATATGTGCAACATGTAATCAAACCATTTCATTCTCTTGACTGTGAATTGCCCTTTTTAGGCACATACACATGTAGAAGTCAATATCAAGAGTATAGTTTTAAAATGGAAAGGACAGTGGTATGTTAGTCTGCTAGGGAATTTTTAGAGGGTGAGAGCCTTGGGTATGGGAGAGAAAATTTGATTCTGTGCAGTTCATAGTGTATTATCAGTGCTCAATAAAAAGTAAATAGCATCAATGACATAATAAAATTTCTATTTGAATTGTATAGAAAAAGAAAAAAAGACTTCAAAATATATATCTTATTAAAAAAGGCACCATTCCAATGGCTCAGACTCCAGTGCCACATCCTTTATTTTAAAATTTAGAATATGAATTGGCACCTGTTATATCATATTGCATTTGGGGAATGTGACATTTTACCCCAGAGATTAACTGTACCACACTAGCTGGCCAAGTATATCATTTATAAAAGAATTTGGAATTCAGTCAAGATGTTTCAACAGTATAGGATAATTTTTACCATTTCATATTATGATGCTTCTTTCCTTAAGTACAGAATGGAACTCAGATCCTATCACCTTTTATCTTGCATTCGGCAGAAGTTCTCATGACTTGGTCTAACTGGACAGAGTAATTTATCTTTCATTCGTCTTCTGTTATTTGCCTGCTGCTAAATGTGTTATTCTGACTATTGATGCACAGAAATGCAGCCCCCTTATTGAGAAGGCACATTTCTCGTTCCAGCTTGTCAGTCTCTGGGCTCCCCAAAAGGGAACAGATGACAGCAATTAACAGGAAACCGCAGAGTGAGACCATCTTGAACTCCTTCACCTTTAAGCTCATTTCACCACTTAACATATTTTTTTCAAGTGGTCAGTGGATATATTTAGACTGTCGTTATCCCTTTGGTGTTGACTTCATGGGATAAGCCATCTGCCATTTCTTAGACTCATATAGAGTGAGGACAGTGGAAAGTTATACTGAGGTCAATGAATCTTCCCTTCCAACAGCAAAGACTAGTTAAACAAATCTTCATTTCCATGATGTAAACTGATCTACGTCTTCCATTTGTTAGCACTGCTTGTTCAGAGTTCCCCAGACCTACCCATCTGAGTACGGAATATCCTTGTCAGAATGTGCAAAAGATAGTCTTCCAGTTTGTGGCTAAACTAAAACTCTTCCATATGACTGCTGTTGAAGCGTAATTATCTTAACAAGAGACAGAAGCAAGGTTAAACTTGGGCAGTGCATTCTCAGATCCAGCATTTCCTCAGGTCAAAAGCTCAGGCCACTTTTATAGTTCCTGTAAATCAAATCTGTCTTCTTCCAGATGACTTATTACATAAAAGATGAGCTATAGAGGAATGCATTTGGACTATGAGACTAATTGTTCACCAACTTCATTCCGATTATTTTGTAAATTTCTCAGTTCAACCCCCCTCCCCTAAAATCTCACCTTCTTTTCCTTCTGGATATGAACCCAAAAATAGTTGTTAGGTAAACCACAAGGAATCAGTGAAGTTTAAATTGTTGTTTCAAAATGTGCAGATCATTGCCAAGTAAAGCCTTGACTGGAAACTTATTTGCATTGCTGAGATAAAAAGATTCATAGATGTTCGAGCGCCCCGGGAACAGCTGGCTGATTTCCTGAATCCTATTTACTAATGTTTACAGTTTGTTATACATTCTGTACATAAAAATGTTTTCAGTTTTAGTGGTGCCTCGTTTGCCTGGAAGCCACAGAATACTTATCAAAAGAATGAGTCAAATGGGTAAAATGTATAGATGACAGGATAATTCTTACTTTAAAAAAAAGTCATTAACTTCGTTTACTTTCCAAGTTTAACTACAACTAGATCTGGGAACTCTTTATTAAGATGTCAGTATAACGACCTGATAAAGACATTTAGAGTCAAGAAGCCCTGAATGGGATTCCTGCCCGGACCATTTGCTTCAAGTGTGAACTTGGGCAGCCGCATACACTCTCTAAGCCTTAGTTTCATCACCCATAAAATGGGGGTAATGGTAATAGTAACTTGCGGATTGCTGTGAGGACTAGATGGAAATCTGGATGTTTTCTTTCTTTTGCAGGCAGGAAGCCCTTCTGGCCGCCATCAGTGAAAAAGATGCCAATATAGCTCTTTTGGAGCTTTCATCCTCAAAGAAGAAGACCCAGGAAGAAGTGGCTGCCCTGAAGCGGGAGAAGGACCGGCTCGTGCAGCAGCTCAAGCAGCAGGTATGACTAGTGGGGCTGGGGTGGGGCCGCCCGCGTCCGTGCCAGCTCACGCGCTCAGCTCTCCCATCTCGGGCCAGATGTCTGATCTTTATCTAATTCATCTTCACCAGCAGAGACTTCAGCCTTCAAATCTCTGCTTTGTCTAGGAAGCGCAGAGCATTCTTGGTAAGAGGACTGGTTTAGAAGGTGTCACACGTCTTAGGAGAACATTTTTAACTTTTGCAATGGCTGGATGAAATTAGTGAAATTCTGCCCATTTGAAATGAAAAAGGTTTTTTTTGTTTTTTTTTGCATGTCTCTCGGGGTCAGGCCACGGGGGTCGTCCACAGCACCGACAACTGCGTGGTCCTTGGCAAGCGCTGTGGGGTATCTGCAAGGGCTGTTGGGGTCCTCAGTGGTGCCTCCTGGGCAGAGGCCGCATGTAAGGGCAGGCAGCAGTGGTGTGGAGCTGGTGGTGGTGTGCACATACCACCAGCGGGTGAAAAGTCTTACTCCTTATGTCCAGTCAGATTCCCGCTACAGAAGGCACTAAGGATATTTTCATTTAAGTGATTTCCTGTTATTCAAGGCTGGGTAAGCTCTGATGGTAAGAGCAAAGTTTTGCCCTTTTCTTTTCCACCCAAAACCTTCCCCAAATTTAATGCTTAATACTTACATGAGACCTTTCATCTGTGAAAATAAAAGCTAGAAATTTCCTCATTGATGATGGTTGCACAACAATGTAAATATACTTAATGGACAGAACTGCACACTTAAAAGTGGTTAAAATGGTAAATTTTATGTTGTGTATACTTTACCACAATTTTAAAACTGGGGCAAATCTTTCTCCCCTTTGAAGACAAGGAGAAAGCTGAATTTCAGAGTCTGAGTCCTCTTCATCTCTAATGCTGTTCCTGCCATTCCTGTTCTACGCGAGTGTCCGCCTCCTGCCTTCCGGGTCATCCCCTGCATCCTCCGCCACTTTTCTGTACATTTGGGCTGCCCACATTTGCCCTTCTGCCTGAAGTAATCAGAGTAGGAAAGAGTTTTCAAGTGAAGGAATTTCTTTTTTTCTACTTTAGAGGATCAGTCATCAATTGATAGCATCATTTTTCATTTATTTATTTTTGGCTGTGTTGGGTCTTTGTTGCTGTGCGCGGGCTTTCTCTAGTTGCGGCGAGCGGGGGCTACTCTTCGTTGCGGTGCGGTGGCTTCTCTTGTTGTGGAGCACCAGCTCTAGGCATGAGGGCTCAGTAGTCGTGGCGCACGAACTTAGTTGCTCCACGGCATGTGGGATCCTCCTGGACCAGGGCTTGAACCCGTGTCCCCTGCATTGGCAGGCGGATTCTTAACCACTGCGCCACCAGGGAAGTCCTAGCATCATATTAAATGTTCAGATAAACAAGAATCACTATTTACACAATAAAGATATTTTCTCTATTTTAAAGACTAATAAAACTACTTATAAATAGACTTTATTTATGTGGCTGACTTTGCTGAGAAAACACCAGAAGATGTTCCCTACTGCAAGATAGATAGATGACCAGCAAAAATAACCCAGTGCTCACTTGCAAGTGAAAGAAAACTTTTACCCACTTAAGCTCTGGGACCCCTAGACGTTCATCCCTTTAAGAGGTGGAATTCACTGTGAACTTTCACCCTCTCCTGGGTGCCAGTGACCCAAGGGAAAGCAAAACAAAGGTGCTCTGGGGGCCTCCCTTTATTGCAAGTTCAACCACTTTATCCATCATTTGTGGGAATTCTGCCACATAAACATTTTCAGGTCACCTAGCTTGACAAAAAAAAAAAAGAGAGAGCGAGAGAGAGATAGACTTCTTTCATATTACAGAAGAAAACTGAGCAAAAAAATTTATCAGCAGTTTGTCACCCCGGCTCACATTGCTCAATCTGTCTGATTTTAAGAGCTGTAACTAATTCTAATTGGTCCTTATTTCATATTTTCTGAACAAATTATCAGTTTCCGTTATGTTCAGTAGGAGAATTATGAATGGATAAGGCCAGCTCAGCTGACTGAGGAGGCTGGAGGGGTCGTAAACGATGCATCTGTGCTTGTGCAGTGGGCGCAGAACACTCAGGTGGGCTGCCCTGGTCTGTGCTTCATTCTCCCAGCTAGGAAGTGGACGCTATCTCCTGTTCCATTAGGGAGCAGTTAGTGAGGATCAGTCAGTGTCTTAGAGAGGACCAAGACCTTGAGACGAGTAGTGTGTCCGTGCAGAGCTGCGCCATGAGCTGAGGTCTCCTGGTGCATGTTCTGCGGAAACGTGTCTGTCACTGGGGAAGTGAGCTGATGTCAGACAGACATGCTGTCACCTGCTCACCTGGCCGAGCCTGCTCACAGGGTCTCTGGTCTTCTGTTTCACTGTCCCAGACCAAACATCGCCCTTCTGTCCCTGCAGTCTTTTCCCAGCGGTCCCCCCTTTCCTTCCTTGCGTGACCCCCGGGTGGTCCTGGCGGCAGTGGGGGGATCCTGTCCTCTTCAGACAAGCATTTTCACAGACTTCCTTAGTTTTCTGTTGTGTTTTGTGTATTTTACTTCTTTAACCTCACAAGACCACTTAATTTCCCTAATCCCTAAGTTCTTAATGGAAAAGGGGGGACTTCACTGTTGCCCCAAGTATTTTCAGTATGTCCAGTATGAAAAAATATCTGAATTAAGTGAATCTTGCTTTCAGTAATTGTCTTTCACTAAGTTCTGCCCGCTCTCCTGTTACCAGTTGGTTAGTCTCCAGGGAGCTGCCCGTGACACACGGGGTACCTGCATGATACTTCTCCCCTGACTTGTTGCTTCATCGGGTAGAACTAAGGGTTCCGACAGCCGCTGAGCAGGCCCAGGACACCGGCCCAAGCTGGTCGTTCTCACTCAGGGTCCCCGTGAGTTTGCAGTCAGGCTCTTGGCCAGGCCTGCAGTTACCTGACGCTTGGCTGGGGCTACAGGGCTCACTTCCAGGGTCACTCACATGGCCCGGGGCTCTGCACCTTTTAGGCTTCTCCATGAGGTTACTTATTAGGACATGGGGCTGGCTTCCCCAAAGCACATGATCCAGGGGAGGGGAAGAGAGCAGCCACGATGGAAGCCACAGTGTCCTTATAACCTGTCTCGGAAGGGGCACGCCATCACTTCCCCTTGTCCTGTTGACCACGTCCACCAGCCGCCTGCAACGTGGGGGGACCGGTGCAGGCGGCCTGGAAGGCTGACTGCTGCGAGCAGTGAGTGAACAAGCGAACGGTGGTGTCCTGCTGTGGTGAGACACTGCTCGGATGTAGAGGAGAACGTGCTGTGTGATTCCATGTGTATGTGCAGCTCTAGGAAAGGCCACTTCACTCTCTGACCTCAGAAGGCAGGTGAGCCATCAGAGCAGAACCCGCTTCCTCTTCTCTTGCCGGCCTCCGCCCCCAAGAGGGGCCTGCAGCAGGAAGGGACAGGTCCTGTCCTCTTCATGCCTTTCTCCCTCTTCCTTTGGCCTTGGGGTCCTCTGATGCCATTGCAGCCCTTTGATGCTGCTTCTCTGGCCAACGTTGACCCCCGAGGGGTGAGCAGTGCCCGGAAGACGCGGACCTGGCTGCTCCTTGCTGGGCTGAAGAGTGGGAGGGAGCGTGTCGGCTGCCACGTGCTCCTCTGTCCATCCTGCCCTCTGTCTCTGGGTGTCCCTTCTCCTCCTCAGATAAGCACAAGGCAAACCAACAAGTCCGATGCCTGAGCAGGTACCAAACAAAGGAAGGAGAAGCCTGTTTCCTTTTCTTCTACTCACACCCCGTCTTCAAGATTGAGGACTCTAGGATTTAGGGCTGAATTCTCTTTGAGCCTCTCTCACTGAGCACAGGGGCCCCCCTTGTGCATGACTGTCTGCTCCCCGTGACGTCAAGACTCCTTCTGCCAGACTTAGCGTCACCGCACACCAGTCTCAACCCAGAGAAGGCATGTGCTGTGAGGGGCTGGCCTGGTGGACGGTGGTGCCTTTCCTGCCCCCCCACCCCCTTTGTGGGCTCTCTAGAACGTGACCTGCTGAGCTCTCCTTTGTCCCCGGCGTTGGGCCCGGGCCACCAGTTCTGGAACAGCTGGGAAAACCCATTCATCATAGTATTAAAACTAGTTTAAAAGTGACATCTAACATTGGAGAGAGAACAACAAAGCGATTTTACGTTCTATGAGAAGAGAACAGCAATAGGGTAAAGCTACAGAGAGCTCCTGAGTTGTCAGTGAACAAAGGAAAAAATAAACAGCAAGTGTTGAGGTAGCGGGAGTGCTGCAGAGGCTGCTCGTGGGGGGCAGAGCCAGAGGCGTCTGGCCGCCTCGCCAAGCGCCTGCCTTCTTGGTGGTGAGGGCAGCGTCCGCGCATCCACTCAGCACGTACCCGCGATGCCAGGTGCTGGGACGCAGCAGGCATCTCTCAGAGGGCACACGGGCGTCTGGCGCTGCCGGAGGACCCCTTCCCTGTGTGTCGTGCTGGCCTGCCTGCTCTGTCCTGTACTTGCCGTGTCCACGAGCCAGCCTCTCCGCCATCTGTGTGACGTTATCCCCTGAAGGTGACTGGTACGTGGTGATCATAGAGAGTGAAAACCTTCTGCTGGTTAGAATATCCGATATCCAGAAGTTGACAGAGTAGACGATTACAGTTCAATCCTTATTTCATGGCTCGACAGCCCGTATTGACTTGGTCAGATAAACGTGCTCGTCTCGTTTTAATTATCCTACCTCCCTTCAGTTCTAGATTCTCACATATTAAGTATTCAGTATACATACTTCTTCCTCTAAACCACTACAGACATTAGCATCAGCTACATGTTTCCTGCCGATGGTATCCAGATTTATTTGAAAGGAACTGGATGCAAAGCATTTTCCGTTCACTGCCCTCACCTCTGGAATTGCCTTCCACTTCCTCAGCTTAATCTCTGCTTTAATCTTCACTTCAAGACTCATCTTTGTAGTCTGGAATTTCCTAGCCATGGAATTGGTTTTTTTCCTTACATTAGCAAAGCTATTCTTTGCTTTTCTGCGTTCACACGTTCGTCCTCCTTTGGGCAGAAGCTGAAATGCGAGAGGGAGGAGGAAAGAAGCAGCAGCACTGTTCACTTGTTGTCCTACGAGTTGTTGCTTATTTACTTTGAGCCACAGTGTCCTCTTCAAATGTAGGAATCCCCACCGGTAACTGTTGCTCCAGCTCCAGACCTCAGCTCCAGCTCCAACTCTGTTGATCAACTAAGTGTAATCATCTGGAGCAGTAATAGCCCCATCAACTAATACACAGCACTTCACAACCTACAGAGTACTATTCAGATGCCTTATAGCCCCGAGCCCGACGGCTGTGTGGGCCAGGCAGATGCCATAACTCAAGAGGGGAGGGACACATGTAAGACGAGAGGAGAGACCATGATGAACTGGGGGCCATGTGCTTTGTCCAGAGAGGCTGCCGCTTTTAATTCCAGCTCGTTGTGACCGTGCAAGACGAGAGCCCTGCGTTATCCAGTCATCCATACCCCCGCCAACACAGAGAATCCATATATATAAATCTCTCTTTTTAAATTGAGGTGTAATTGACATACAGCATTATATTGGTTTTAGGTGTGCAACACAATGATGTTGATATGTGTGTATGTTGTGGAACGATCACCACAGTAAGTTTAGTTTACCTCCATCACCACACAGTTACATTTTTTTTTTCTTGTGATGAAAACTTTTAAGATCTTGACTCTCAGTAACCTTCAAATGTACAGCACAGTATTGTTCACTCTTGTCACCATGCTGTACATCATATTCCCAGGACTTAATCTTATAAGTGGAAGTTTGTACTTTCTGACCCCCTTCACTTACAAATCTCTTGATATCTAAGTGTTGGCCACTAATTTATTCTTTCGGTTTTTTTAATGACTCAGGTCACAAGCTTCCTAACTTACCTCTCTGGTCTTATCTTCCTCATCTATAATATTAGATGGATAGATAAAATTAATTTTGAGGTCGAAAGTTCTGTATTTTCCAATTTTTGACAAGTCAATATATTTACCTGTAGCTATATTACCTGGTAATTGCTGACATTGGGAACAGTTTTAAAAGAAGGAATTGTAAAGCATAAGAAAACACATATGTAAGGATTGTTTAAAGCTGTCTATAGAAATTTCCTTATTTTATGAAAGTAGTTAAGTATTGCATTTTAAAGTTAAAAAAAAAAATCCTGGTTACTCACTATCCCCTTGAAACCTTTTTTGTATCCTACAAAGAAATAGATCATATTTTGATGAGTTCTGCTTGCTTGGAGTTAAGTGCAGTCCAGAGGTTGGGAGATGTGGGGAAATCTGGAATCCTCCCAGCCTCCTTTCTTCCATCTCTTCCATCTTTTTTGTCATCAATTCCAGATGTAGAAAAATTCTTCACAAAAATCTGATAAGACTCTTCCCTTCTTTTCTAGCATCAGATCTAGCTTGCCCTTCCTATTGTCAGACTGCTGCCTTTTATGATGTCACAGGGAATTTATAAACCTTCTGAGTCTCCTGATCCCTCTTGAATTGTCTCAATGCAAATAAATCAACCTAGATTTCCTGCCCCAGTGCACGTGCCCCTCCTATTCCTTCTCCTGTCAGGTGGCATGATTTATAACTGTTTCCTGTGCTCCTTGACCTTGGTCTGAGGATCTCATTAAACATGAATAAAAGGAAGGCTGGTTTAGGGTGGTTCCCCTTTCCCCCACTAAACTTCTCTTGGCAGGAATCAGTCCAGACCAATGTACTCCACAGGATCTATTCCTACTGCCTCTTTTGGTCCCTTTTGAACTAATGTGGATACTTATTAAAAGTGAATATGGAATTAAATGGTATTTGTATTCAAGGACGAGAGGAGTGATATTAAACTATGACATTACCTGTCACAGAATGCCCTTCCCATGGACAATGTACATGACCAAATTAAATCACCCGTACTATCTGGCTTTCTTGAAAACATTATTCACAGATAAGAATATCTAAAATTTATTGAGCTAACTCTTGTTTTGAGTGCTTCACATGAATTAACTCATATACTCTTCACAACAACCCTGTGAAGTACAGTTATCCTTATTGTACAGAGGAGATGCTAAGAGGGAGACAGTGAGTAATTTGCCCAAAGTCACATAGCTAGTAAGCGATGGAGCTGGGATTCAGAACAAATCATGTCACTCCATCGCCAACACTGCCGGTCACTACACTGAAATGTGTTGCCATCGTTGTGGGCTTTTGGTTAGAGATTTCAGTAGCCTTTAGCTGTATTATTAATGACGCAGTAATTCTCTCTGGTGATAAATAGTACTTTAATAAGCTCTTTTCTAAATTACAGTGAAAATCAATTACCATAATGGACTGCGCTCAGTTTAAAAAGTCAGAATCTTGACAGGCCAAAATCTATTCCCCATCTTACGTCAACAGATACCTTCTCATTTTCAACAGTCATCTTAGAAATTGTTGGCTGAATTAATGAGAGTTAGAGAGTTCTGATTGAGAACTCAGAGAGCATCTGAAATCAGGCAGACCCATTTTTAAGCAGCCAAGTTTGAAAACCTGTGTGGTCATAATCCTAAATTACCATCACAAATGATTCTGGTGTGAAAAGACTGTTACAATCATATGTATGTACGTGGGCAGATATATGGAAATCTGGCCCCAAAATATTACACATCATTTATTAAGATATCTTTTGAGCAGCAGAATTTTTTAAGAATCAGTAAATTTGCATTCTTAAGAAGAGCAAATAGAGATGGAAAAGCTATTAAAAGCTCCTAGAAAATAGTGACTGCCAAAGAATGAGCATCTATTATACCTGAGGTTCAAGAGCTTTTCCCCCTGTATTGCAAAGATTTTATACAGTGTAAGAATTTAATTAACTAAATAAATTGATGAGCTTTAGTACTAAAACGGGATTTGTGGTAGCTGTTTTTCAAGGTAGAGAATGCTTAAAATAAAGTTTGTGGTATTGCCAGTCATGCTCCTCAATATGGCATTCTGAATTGGGTATGGTGTTTTTCCTGGACTTGTATGAAATTGCAGCCTAATAGTAGTCAACTCTAAAATTAGGGGGTCTCTGAAAATAGGTTTGAACATGCACCTTTCAGGCCTCCCTAGCACTTTAATGAGCCAGTTCATCAGAAATATCCAAAGAGATTGAACTATGTTTAAATATATATGTGCTCTTCGCAAATGTACCCACCTTGCAGGCCTGAAACCAATACCTAGCTGTATGTTAAGACTCACATTAAACACCTGTAAGAGCCTGGTTGACTTCTTCATCGGCTCTCAGTCACTGGCCTGGATACAGAGAAAAGACGCACTGTGTGCTATCCCTCTAGTCAGCTCTGTCCCAGTCTCTGCTAAATGGAAGACTCGTAAGATCAAGTTACGTCTACAACAGTTTTCCTCACGGTTGCCTCCCTATCCGCCTTATTGTTTAGAAAAAATAACCAGGCAGAGCTGTATGCTACAGGAAAGCAGTTTTCAAGGCTGGTTCTAATTCAGCTGATTGCCATCTTTAACTGTATTTACACATTCACTGTTTATAGCAGTATTTCCTAATCCTGGATTATCTTCCTGAATGGTAATGATATTACTAGCCACTGGCTTACAACTGTTCTTGTGACCATGCACTGAAATAACTATTTCTCTTACTATATCATATTAAAATAGCTAAATTATATCTTTTAATACTCTGAGACTAAAATAGGTCTCTCACTTTTATGTCAGCTGGTAGGAGCAGCCATAACTTAACATCTTCTTTTCATTACCATAATGTTTTAGTTGTAGAAAATGACAAAACAGGAGCTAAATTAAAGGAAATAACTCTCTCTGTCCACAGGTAATTTCCTCTATTGCTGAAATCTTCTTGTTATACAACCTTTTTAAAAAAATATTTTTTATTGAAATATACACATAGAAAAGTACACATCTAAGCGTACATGTCAATGAATGTTCACAAGGAAACACTCTCATATAACCAGCGTACACATCCAAGAAGCAGATCATTACCAGCACCCCAAAACCAAGCCCTCATGCTCCCTTTCAGGCTCTATACCCTGCTCATTCCTGCAAGTGACTGCTTGCCTGAATTCTGATAGTATTGATTAGTTTTACCTTAAAATCAAGACTTTAAACTTAAGATTTTGTGTCAGCGGAGCTGCTGGGTGCCTGGAGGCAGAGGCCAGTGAAGCCACCACGTGGCCAGAGGGCACAGCCTTGAGCCACAGAGGCCTTGTTCACAGGCCTTGAAGCCTAATGGAATGTGTTCTGCTGGATTTCAAACTTGCTTGGAACTGACAACCCCTTTACTCCTTCCAACTTCTCCCTTTTGGAATGAGGATGTCAAGAAGATGATGTGTGAATAAATGGAAATATCAATAAAGAGACAGAAAACCTAAAAAGAAAGTAAAAAGAAATTCTGGAGATGAAAAGTGCATTAACTGAAATGAAATATTCACTTAGAGGGATTCTGAGGCAAATTTGAGCAGGCAGAAGAAAGAATCGGTGCACTTGAGGATAGGATAATGGAAATTATCAAGGCTGAGGAACAGAAAGAAAAATGATTTAAGAAAAGTGAACAGAGCCTAGGGACCTATGGGACAGCATTAAGTGGACCAACATACGCATCACGGGAATCCCAGAAGAAGAGAGAGGGAAAGGGGCAGGGAGAATATCTGAAGAAATAATGGTGAAAACTTCCCAAATTTGCTGAAAGACATAAATATAAACATGCATGAATCTCAACAAACTCTAAGTAAGATGAATTCAAAGTGAGACATATTATAATCAAACTTTCAAAAGATGAAGAGAGAATCATCACATACAAGGGATCCTCAATAGGATTTTCAGCAGATTTCTCATTCGGAATCTTTGGAGGCCAGAAGACTTTTTTGGGGAGGCTGATATATTCAAAGAGCTAAAAGAAAAAAACCAAGAACCCTATATCCAGTAAAACTATCCTTGAAAAATGAGGGAGAAATTAAGACAGTCTGAGTTAAACAAAAGCTGTGGGAGATCATGACCACTAGATCTGCCCTGCAAGAAATGCTCACAGGAGTCCTGCAGGGTGAAATGAAAAGGACACTAGACAGCAGCATGTAGCTGCATGGAGAAATAAAGATCTCAGTAAAGGTAAATACATGGGCAATTATAAAAGCTAGTATTGTAACAATGGTTTGTAACTGTAGTTTGTTTTATGCATCATTTAAGAAACTAATAGATTTAAGGGAAAAAAATTATGTGTAAAAGCTCAGATTACTGTAACTTTGGTATGTAACTCCACATCTTGTTTTCTACATAACTTAGGAGACTGGTGCATTAAAAAGAATTACTTTTATGTTTTGGGTTACACATTGTATAAACATGTAGTTTTGTGACATCAACAGCTAGAAAGGGTGGGGACAGAGCTGTAAAGGAGCGGAGTTTTTATATGTCATTGAAGTTAAGCTGGTGTAAATTCAGATTAGACAGTTATAACTTTAGGATGTTAGGTATAATCCCCACGGTAGCCACAAAGAAAATAGATATAGAATATACACAAAAGGAAGTAAGAAAGGAATTTAAACATTTTGCTACAAAAAAAAAATCAACTAAATACAAGAGAAGACAGTAATGCAAGAAGTGAGGGGGCTTCCCTGGTGGCGCAGTGGTTGAGAATCTGCCTGCCAATGCAGAGGACATGGGTTCGAGCCCTGGTCTGGGAAGATCCCACATGCCGTGGAGCGACTAGGCCTGTGAGCCACAATTGCTGAGCCTGCGCGTCTGGAGCCTGTGCTCCGCAACAAGAGAGACCGCGATAGTGAGAGGCCTGCGCACCGCGATGAAGAGTGGCCCCCACTTGCCGCAACTAGAGAAAGCCCTCGCACAGAAACGAAGACCCAACACAGCCATAAATAAATAAATAAATAAATAAAAATTTTTTAAAAAAGTAATACCATAAAAAAAAAAAAAGAAGTGAGGGACAAAAAACTATAAGGCATGTAGAAAATAAATAGCACAATGACAGAAGTAGGCCCCTCCTTATGAGTAATTACTTTAAATGTAAATTGGTTAAACTCTCCAATCAAAAGACAGAGATTGACTGGTTGGATAAAAACAGATAAACCAACTACGTGCTGTCATCAGGAGGCCCACTTGATGTCCAAAGACACAAAAAAGTTTAAAAATGAAAGGATGGAAAAAGATACTCCATGCAAATGGTGACCATAAGAGAGCATAAGTGGCTCTACTAATATAAGAAAACAGACTTTAGATTGAAAAAGTTTACAAAAGACAAAGAAGGATGTTATATATTAATGAAAGGTTCAATACAACAGGACAGTGAAACAGATACAAACATTTACACACCAATGGACAGACCATCAAAATATATGAAGCAAAACCTGACATAATTGAAGGAACAAGTAGACAGTTCTACAGTAATAGTTGGAGACTTCAGTACCCCATTCACAGTAATGGATAGAACAACCAGACAGAACACAAGTAAGGAAATAACAGATTTAAACAACACAGTAAAACAATTAGACATTACAGACATATACAAAACACTCTACCCAGCAGTAACAGCAGACAGGCATACCTCATTTTATTGCACTTCATTTCATTGTGCTTCACAGATACTATGTTTTGTTGTTGTTGTTGTTGGAGGTTTTTTGGTTTTTTTTTTTTTTTTTTTTACAAATTGAAGGTTTGTGACAACCTTG
This sequence comes from Balaenoptera musculus, assembly GCF_009873245.2. Lineage (NCBI taxonomy): Eukaryota > Metazoa > Chordata > Mammalia > Artiodactyla > Balaenopteridae > Balaenoptera > Balaenoptera musculus. The sequence continues at coordinate 1,806,607 of NC_045794.1, read as the reverse complement.
CATCAAGCAAGTCTGTAGGTGACACTTTTCTGACACCATTTGCTCACTTTGTGTCTCTATGTCACATTTTGGTAATTCTCACAATATTTCAGATTTTCCCATTATTATCATATTTGTTACAGTGATCTGCGATCAGTGATCTTTGATTTTACTACTACAACTCACTGAAGGCTCAGATGATAGTTTGCAGTTTTTAGCAATGTTTTTTAATTAAAGTCTGTAATTTTTTATTACACATTTAATAGGCTACAGTATAGTGTAAACATAACTTTTTATGCACTGGGAAAGAAAAAAATTCACGTGACTCACTTATTGCAATATTTGCTTTATCGCATGGGTCTGGAACTGACGCTCAGTATCTCCAAGGTATGCCTGTACACAGTCATCTCACATGCAAGTGGGGTGTTTTCCAGGATGGACCATATGTTAGACCACAATAGATTTTAAAAGATAGATATCATACAAAGTATCTTCTCTGACCACAACAGGCTGAAGTTAGAAATTAGTAATGAAAGTGAAACCTAAAAATTTACAAAGTTGCGGAAATTCAACAATACACATTTAAGCAACCAACAGATCAAAGAAGAAATCACTAGGGCAATTAGAAAATACTTAGCGGTGAATGAAAATGAAAATACAACTTACCAAAACTTCTGGGACATAGTGAAAGCAGTGCTGTGGGAAATTTGTAGCTGCAAATGCTTACATTAGAAAACAAGAAAGATCTCAAATCAACAATATAACTTTATAATTTATGGAAGTAGAAGAAGGAAAGCAAACTAACCCAAAGCCAGCAGAAGAAAGGAAATAATAAAGATTTAAGCAGAGATCAATAAAATAGAGAATAGAAAAACAGTAGAGAAAAATCAGTAAAACCAATGAAACTTTTGCTTTGAAAAAGTCAACAAAATTGATAAACTTTTAGCTATATGGACTAAGGGAAAAAAAGGAAATCTCAATTACTAAAATCAGAAATGAAAATGGGGACGTTACTACTGATTCTCCACAAATAGAAAGGATTATAAGAGAGTTCTGTGAACAATTGTAAGCCAAAAAATGGGATAACCTAGATGAAACAGACAAATTCCTAGAAGCAAAAAAACTACCAAGACTAAATCATGAAGAAATAGAAAATCTGAGTTAGACCTAGTAAGAAGATTGAATCAGTAATCAAAAATCTCTCAACAAAGAAAAGCCCTAGACCTGATGACTTCATTCCTGAATTCTTTAAAGAAGAACATTTAAAGAAGAACTAATACCTATCCTCCTCAGATGTTTCCCAAAAATTGAAGGCAAAGGAATACTTCCTAATTCATTCTGTGAGGCCAGCATTACCCTGAAAACAAAGCCAGGCAAAGAGACTACAAAAAATCAAAACTACAAACCAGTATCTTTTATGAACATTGTTGCAGAAATCCTCAGCAAAATACTAGCATACAGAGTTCAACAGCATATTAAAACATCATATATCATGACTAAGAGGGATTTGTTCCCAGAGTGCAAGGCTGGTTCAACATACAAAAATTATTCAATGTAATAAACCACATCTGCAGAATAAAGGGGAAAAAAATCACACGATCATCTCAATTGATTTGACAAAATTCAACACCCTTTTATGATAAAAAGACTCAACTACCTCCACATAATAAAATCCATATATGAAAATCCCACAGCAAACATCATTCTCAATAGTGAAAGACTGAAATGAAACCTTTTCCTCTGAGATCAGGAACAAGGCAAGAATACCTGCTTTCACCACTTCTTTGCCTTTTTTTTTTTTAAGACTTTTTTTTTTTATGTGGACCATTTTTAAAGTCTTTATTGAATTTGTTACAATATTGCTTCTGCTTCAAGCTTTGGTTTTTTCACTGCAAGGCATGTGGGATCTTAGCTCCCCAACCAGGGATTGAAACCACACCCTCTGCATTGGAAGGCAAAGTCTCAACCACTGGACTGCCAGGGAAGTCCCTCACCACTTCTTTTCAACATAGTACTGGGAGTTCTATCCAGAGCAGTTAGGGAAAAATAAATAAATAAATAAAAGAACTCCAATTTGGACAGGAAGAAGTAGAATTATCTCTGTTTGCAGGTGGTATGAGCTTATATGTAGAAAACCGTAAGGATTTCTCACAGAAAAAAAAAGCTGTTAGAACTAGTAAATGAATTCAGCAAAGTAGGATGCAAAGAGTCAACATACAGGACTTCCCTGGTGGTCCAGTGGTTAAGAATCTGTCTTGCAATGCAGGGGACGCTGGTTCAATCCCTGGTTGGGGAACTAAGATCCCACATGCAACGGGGCAAGTAGGCCCGCACACTGCAGCTACTGAGCTCGCATGCCACAACTAGAGAGCCTGCGTGCCACAACTACAGAAACCACGCACTCTGAAGCCTGCACACCACAACAACAGAGCCCACACACTTTGGAGCCCACGTGCTGCAACTACTGAGCCCACACGCCCTGGAGCCTACGTGCCGCAACTAGAGAGCCCGCATGCCGCAACTGATGAGCCCGCATGCCACAATTAGAGAGAAGCCCGCCCACTGCAACGAAGAGCCTGCGTGCCGTAATGGAAGATCCCACATGCCACAGCTAAGACCCAATGCAGCCAATAAATAAACAAATAAAATAGAATAATAGTAATCTTCAAAAAAAAATTTTTTTAAAGTCAACATCTAAAAATTTGTTTGCGTTTTTATACACTAACAATGAACAACCTGAGAAAGAAATTACAAAAACAATTTCACACACAATAGCATTAAAAAGATTAAAATACTGAGGAATTAACTTAACCAAAGAGGTGATAGACTTGTACAATGAAAAATACAAAACATTGCTGAAAGAATTTAAAGAAGACATAAATTAATGGAAACATATTCCTGGTTCATGGTTCTGGAAGACTTAAAATTGTTAAAATATCACTACTACCCAAAGCAATCTACAGATTCATGCAGTCACATATAAATTCCAGAGATGCTTTTTTTCAGAAATAGAAAACCCATCCTAATATCTATGTGGAATCAATCTCAAGGGAGCCTGAATAAGCCAGAACAATCTTGAAAAAGAACAAAACTGGAGAACTCACAGTTCCTGATTTCAAAACTCACTACAAATCTAAAAGCATCAAAACAATGTGCTATTAGCATAAAGACAGATGTATAGACCAGTGGAATAGAATAGAGAGCCCAGAAATAAACCCTTAACATGGTCAGATGATTTTTGACAAGGGTGCCAGTACCATTCAATGGGAAAAGGACAGTCAATTCAACAAATGGTGCTGGGAAAACTGGATATCCACATGCTAAAGAATGAATTTGGACCCTTACCTAACACCATATACAAAAATTAAATCCAATTGAGTCAAGGACCAGAGCATGAGACCTAAAACAATAAAATTTTTAGAAGAAAGCAGTATAAAAACTTCATGACATTGGATTTGGCAGTGATTTCTTGGATGTGATACTAAAGGCACAGGTCACAAAAGAAATAGGCAAATTGGACTTCTGAAAATTTTAAAATTTTGTGTATCAAAAAGACACAACAGAATAAAAAGGAAACTAGCAGATGGGAGAAAATATTTGCAAATCATATGTCTGATAAGGGATTAATACGCAGAATATATAGAGAACTTTTAAAACCTAACAAACAAACAGAAAAAACAACCCAATTCAAAAATAGGCAAAGGACTTGCATAGACATTTCTCCAAAGACATACAAATGGCCAATAAGAATGTGAAAATATGCTCGACATCACTAATCTTAGGGAAATGCAAATCAAACTGTAATGAGATACCATGTCACACCCATTAGGATGGCTATTATCAAAACAGAAAACAAGTGTTAGCTAAGATGCAGAGAAATTGGAATCCTTGTGCAGTATTAGAATGTAAGATGGTATGGTTGCTGTGGAAAACAGTATGGCAGTTCCTCAAAAGATTTAAAATGGAATTACCATATGATCCAGCAATTCCACTTCTGGGTATTTATCCAAGGAATTGAAGGCAGGATCTTGACAAGATATTTGTACACTTATATTCAGAACAGCATTATTCACAATAGCTAAGATGTGGAAGCAACCATAGTGTCCATCAGTCAAGGAATACGGATAAGCAAAATGTGGTATATACATACAAGGCAACATTATTCAGACTTTAAAAATTTGCAAGATGCTACAACATGGATGAAACTTGAGGATGTTATGCTCAGTGAAAATAGCCAATCACAAAAAATCAAATACTGTATGAGCCCACATATGCGAGGTACTTAGAGTAATCGAAGTCGTAAAGACAGTGGAATGGTAGCTGCCAGGGGTGGGGCAGGGGAGAATAGGGAGTTATCGTCTGAAGGGTATAGAGTTTCAGTTTTACAGGATGAGGGGTTGTGGGGATGGATGGTGGTGATGGCTGCACAACAGTGAAAATGTATTTAATACCGCTGAACTGTATACCTAAGGCGGTTAAAACAGCAAATTTTATATATGTTTTACCACAATAAAAAAAAGAGGAAAAATTAATTAAAAATTTTAAGATAGAGGGCAGTTGAGATGGGGGGTAGTGCCTAGTCTAGGCTCATCACTGTGGTTTAATGCATCTCAGTCATGTGGGGTCCACTGCGGGTCTCTGCGTGCAGCAGTTCTGTGATCCAGGCCTGCTTCAGTTTTTGTAGCTAATCTCTCAGCATGAGGCCTCCTTAGTCACTGCAGCAGAGGAAGGGAGAGCTGGCGGGTTGGGTGCTGCTGCTTCCGCACTTGGGCCCTGAGGTCACTCCCACCCACACACCGCTGGCCAGCGTGGAATGTCTGAGGCACGTAAGTGGAGGTGGCTTTGCTAGTTGGGACCAATGGTCCAGAGGAAAGGCCATATTTGGAATGTGATGAGGTATCTGTGTATACACCTAGGTGGAAATAATCAAGAAGGCAGTTAGACTGCAGATAGAGGTGAGAGCTAGAAATACTGATTTCTGGAGTCATCAAAATAGAAGTACCAGTTAAAGCCATAAAAAATGTATTTGCTTACTCAAGAGAGAATATAGGAGTTATGTTTACTTTTTACTGTTTTCTGACCCTTGCGTGAAAATATTAACACATGCCATTCTTTTAATCCTTACGTAATATAACTCAGCAAACAGATGCCCTCTGTACACCACCCTATTGTTAAAAGTTCAGAATCGGCTTTATTGGATAAGAACTGCTGGAAGTTTTTTATAAGGTTTCAGGGCTTTTAAGATCTTTTTTCCATGATTTGCATGTGTTGAGAATGCTTTAAGCATTTATGGCACAGTGTATCACAGGTAATTGTGATATTATGTACCCCACAGGCTTTTTGCTGTTTTGACATTTTAAATTAAAGATATGTTCCTGGAAACAAGGAGGATGGGAGGTAAAAATGCTACAGCCGTATTTTGAAGAGGTAAAATAAATGTAGGGTAAAAAAATTCCTTACCGAAAACAATTCAGTCTAAATGCTATCGATTTCAGGTTATTTTCTCTATTTTCCTTAAAGAACCTAAAGTTTTAAATCTTTCTGCATTTGATCCCTTAGCAAAAATATCTAGTACCTTTTCTTTTTTTAACTCTTGGTTAGGTTAACCTATTCACTTTAAGTGCCACAGTTATTTCATGAACTAGTCTTTCATATAGTTGGGTAATAAATTGCACTTAACATCTTGATATAATTAGAACTGATCCTTAGCCAGTAAATTTCTGTGTATTTCTAGGACAGTATAATCCTCAGTGACATAAACTAAGAATTTTAAAAAATCAATTATATTATAAACACCAGCTGTCCATTAATATTGATTAATAAATCAATAAGTTTCAAAATTAATAGAGTAATTTTCAAATCAATAAAAGTAAAAATATATTGATAACTTATGAGTTGATAAAATTAATATTTACTATTATTATTTATCTAAATGGAAGGAGCTACACGTGTGAGAAAGAAGGAATTTTTCTTAACCTAAAAACAGGGAGGCTAGTCAAAAGGACCTACCTGCACATGCCTAGGAAGTGCAGGGGTGCTGTTGGTTCTCGGGGCTGGGGTGTCCTTACCACCAAAATAAAGCTGTAGTTTTGGGTGATTAGATGAACCCAGTTGCAGACTAACTTGTGGTCAGATGGCTACAGAGGCCTGGACTGGATAGGCTCTCCTGACCTAGAACTTTCCCAGAAGCGGCTGCTAAGGGTTAGGTCTACTGCCGACACAGCAGCCCCCCACTGCCTGACTCCCCAAGCTGTCCCAGGGTTGGGAGGAGGTGAACCGAGGCTTGCTGGGGGGGGGGGGTACTCTGCGGGCAGGCCTCCGGGGCAGCTTCTGGCTGCTTCGGGCCCCTCACAGTCCAGCTGCGGTAGCTCATCAGCTGCTGCCCAAATACCTGAGTCTGTTGTCAAGAAGAAGGTTTTCGCTTCCCCTGTGCCTTTAACCATAGTTGTCTTTTTTTCATTCAGTTGGAGATCTTCCTGGTTCTCAGTATGAGTGATTTTTTTATCGGTGCCTGGACATTTGGGGTCTGGGTCACGCCCTGTGACTCTGGATCTTATTTAAACCGTCTCTGCCAGCTGGTTTTCGTTGGTGCACTCCAGAGAGGAGAGGGTGGTGGGGCCTCATTACTGCCCGGTGGAGGCAAATCCAGGCTCCCCTCTGCCTCTGTTGACACCCAGGGAGTGGGGCTCCCCGTCACTCCGGGCAGAGGTATGAATTGTACCCCTGCTAGGCCTCCCCTGACTAGTCCCTGCCGGGATGTGTAGGACCCCCTCCACAAGCACTGCGGGGTGGCCTCCTTCCTGCTGCGCAGCACTGGGCCTCCTCTGACACTTCCCAGGGTGGGACTCACCGCTCCGCCCAGCCTGTCCCCGCTGCCACTGGGGGGGCTTGGTTACTGCCCCCTCCTTGGCTTCCTCTGACACCTGCCCAGGGGGAGGAGAGGCTGGGGGGTACAGACCCCAGCTCACCATTTAGCTTTGCTGCCACGGGTGGCAGTTTTTCCTGTGACCTTTTTTTTTTTTTTTTTCTTCAAACACCTGCTGATTGACAGTGTGGTGTATTTTTATTTAAAATGACTGTTCACTTGCTCCTCTGAAACATGTTGTAACCTTGACCTTTATATTCGCCAGTGTTTTAATATTCTTTTAAATGGCAAGCAGTGTAAAACAAGGGGAGTTTGTCCTTGATGTTACTTCTGAATAGCATGCAAGGTCATCCAACATAAAGTAATACGTGAATGGCTCTGTATCTCTTGTATCTGTATTGAAATGCATTGAAGACTGGGTTTAAACAATGCATGGGCTTCTAATGCAGCTCTTCTCTTTTAGGGATTGATCGTGGGGTGTAGAGTAGATTGATTATTGTCTAAAATGTTTTTATCTTGCTAGGCTGCCCCTTTCCCCTCTAGGCCTCCTGGGCTAGAGAGCCCAGGCTTTTGTTGTCTGTGACTGTTGGTGCTTCCAGGTCGCTGGTTTCCAGCTCCAGGTCTGATATATGAGGCAAGAAGAAAATCCAGGGAACTTACCACCTGTGACATTCTTTGGGTCCCAGTGTCCTTAACCAGTCTGCCTTCTCTCCACCTTTTTTATGTTGGTGTGGCTGTAGTTTTACATTTGTATGTATAGCTCACAGATAGTTTTTAGTTTTACTTTTGTACTTATCAGAGGTATGGGGAAAAGTATGTCTGTTCCATCTTCTAGAAGCAGAAGTTAAAGCTAACCTTTATTTTTGAAGGAAGACTTAGGCCAAACTACCTTTTCTCTTTAGTAAGGCAATAGTTATGTTTTAGGTTTAGATATCTAAGTGACCTCAGTAGAGGTTGAACTTTAGTGCCAGTATTCAGATATCCCAGTTTTTTTGAAATCACAATTTTCATCACTACCCTACCCGCCAGCCCCAGTCACTTATTGATGTGTTTTAGAAAATGATACCTCTAGTAGCAGACAAGTTTTGCTGTCTAGTTTCACTAATTTATTCAGCCACTGATGCCTTTTAAATGATCCTTAATGGGTATTCATTCCTTATTAGAACCTATCTATGCCTGGTACTTCTTGTTTATTTCTAGAAATCAGAGTTTTTCAAATACTTGAGTTTATTGAAATGATTAGTGAAGTATTTCCACAACCTTAAATATGAGATCGTTTAAGATACTTTTTAAAATTTAATCTTTTTTTTGTTTTGTTTTAGAAAGGCCTGATTCTAATAAATGTCAGGGTTTTTTTTTCCTTTACACAAAAGACTGAAAGCCGCTTAGCTCAATTTCACAAAAAAAGAAGTAACTTTGGAGACTAGAAAAGACACCTAGAATGCATTGGTCGTTATTTGCTGATTTTACCAGCGTAGCCACGTATGAAGGTTTGTGAAAGCACATATGTACAGAGAAATCCTTTTATAATGAAGTCTCACAGAACAGGAAGAACAGGTGGTATTGCAGAGTCTGGCCTTCTGTCAGTTGCTCTCCGTATGGATGGTTTCCAGTAAGAACCCAAATGCCCTCACATCCCTGGGTTTGTTTAAAGATACTTCAGTGTACGTGCTCATGAGTGTACAATTTATAGTTAACTTTATTTTGAGTCAATTCCATTCATTCCTTTTCCACACATGGACCATGATTTTGTAAAAAGAAAGCATAAAATTCCCTCAAAACTTCTTACTTCAAGAATTTTGATCCTTCTTATCTAAAAGGCATCTTTTTCCTGTGTGTGTGTGCTTAAAAGTGCTTCAAATTCTTGAAGATTACCCCATTGCCTGCTCAGCTATTCCTCAAACAGGGGAAAATGTTTTTACTTTTTTTAATATAAAAAGCATCAAATAACTTAAAGTTAATTTCTGTGTATTTACTAAGGAAAGGGTGTCCTGTTTGAAGCGAGAATGCTAAACTTTCCTGCTTTGCAGCACTAAATTGTTGGGTTGGAATGCATTGTAATTGATACCTATAGTTTGTGCCACCATCCTTGAGAAAATGATTTTTTTTAATTTGTGTTTAACACAATCTAAGATTTTTTTTAAATGGGGGGGAGGTCTCTCTTTTCTGTTACATGTGAAGGAATTTAGTGTCACTTCTCTTTTTCGTGGCCTCTGTATCTGTAAAATTTTAACTGTATACTTAGCCACCCAGATCATGTAATCCGTAAACAAAACTGTGGTAAATGCTCTCGGATCCTGACCTTTGTTCACTGGTTTCTAGAATAACAGAAAACATCTACCTACATTTTGTTCTTTTCTTAGATATGATCGTGAGTCTCACTGGATCCGGCTAATATTCCCCCTAAACATTCTGGTTATTTTGCAGAATGTAGGGCTTCTGTTTCTTTGAGAACAGATAACAACTGGAAGAAATGATCCTTATAACATTAAAACTGGGTTTATTGCAAGTAAAAAAGTAAACCTAAAGGGTTACTTTAAGTTTATTGCAAGGATGAGAAGTATGTGCTGGAAAGTTGAGGCAGTGATCAGGAAGAAAGTTTCAATCGCACTTTGTTTTAAACAGTCTCGTTTCAGACATTGGTTTGGGTCAGTATAAACAAGTTGACCTACAGGGTATTTCATTCCTATAACTTTGTGGATCTGCCTCTGATTTTTCACCCCAGTATACTGCAGATACACACCACGGGCCTGCCAGAAACAGGACAGCTCTCAAAATTTAGAAATAGAATAGAAATTCTTATAAAGTATTTCTTAGTTTTAAAACACTGAATATGTCTTTATTCTCATGTTAATATTTGTTGAAAGAGAGAAAGAATAAGCTTCCGTCCTTCAGAGTTCAAAGTTACAGTCTGCATGGCATATAGGAAAGTGTTAGACATACATAATAATCAGGACTAAGCATTAAGATTAATAAATACTTTCTGGAGGCTGAGAAGGAAGGAATATGTGCGTCTCTGAGTTAGGGAAGCAAGGAATCCCACACAAACCTTTTTAAGAACTAAGGAATGATTATAATTAGAAGGAAAAACCTAGGCTCCTTTAAAAAAAAAAAATCAGAAAGTTTGCTGTGTGTTTGTTTTCTTTGCTTTCTACCAAGAGGGGAAAAAAAAAAGTAGAGTTTTGCTAGGAAATACAGAATATGTAGAAAGAACAGATATCCTATGAGCTTAATGCCATAAATGGTGATGTATCCAAGTATATCCTTTAGATAAGAGATTACATGAAACCTTAAGAAAAAAAAATCCACTGAGTAACAAAATAAATACCTGAATATCTATAGTCAGAAGTTCTCCTTTTCACACATAAATCAATTTGTATATGAGGAAATCAAAGAAAAGAACCTTATAAGTGCTTATAAACCAGAGTGCCTGGATGCTGGGGTTCTTTTTGAACCTATTATAAGTAACATCAGTTATGTTTTTATTTGAGACAAAACTCTGCTAGTTAGTTAAAATGTCTATTTTCTTTTCTTTTGGCTGAGATAACTCATTGTGAATGCTGGATTTTTCATAGTTCTGAGAAATTGTGTTTGGTAAGTATATCTATTTTTAATTAATACAAATGGAAAAGAGCATTATTTAATAAAGGTAATTTCATAGAAAAAGCTTTCAAAATATGAAGCTCATTGCTGGAACAATAATAAAATATAATCTCAAATGTAACAACCACGGAAAACAGATTCTTGAATTTGACAAACGTATGTTAAGGAATATATATATATATATGTATATATATATATATATACATATATATATATACATATATATATATATATATATACTGACAATTTTACTAGTTACTAGGTTGATACACGGGTGAATGAGTCTTTGTCCAGCCCTCATAGACTCACAATCCATGGGAAGAAAAGACATGTAGACAGATTATTAGAATCTGACAGAGGTTCCAGATGACACTGAAATCCTTTTGTTCCAAACCTAAAGATACTGGATAAGCTTTAACCCCCTCTCAGAATTTGTGATGCATGATTGAGCTCATTGACAGAAAAAATCTGCAGGTGTCAGAAGCAAAGAGGGGTGTGAACTAAAGCAGCAGCAGCCCTGGGCACTATGACCAGTCGTGACCAGTTAGGGCTGGGGCTGGGTTTTAGCACCCGCACAGGGAAAGAAGACGGAACTTTAGGATGACACGAACTGGGGACCTGGAACTGAACTTCTGCCGCGAGGTGGGACAGTCAGACGAGTGCCATTCAGGGGAAAGGAAGTAAGACTAATTGAGTCAAACCTTTACCACCAGTAGATGAGAAAAGCTTTTCTCTGCTGTGACCTTGGGAAGGAACCCCAGGTCCCTTATAAGATGTCAGAATTCTGAAGCCTGTATCTCCAGCAGATTTAGAGTACAAATTGATACTGCCACTGGGTGTGGGAAGCTCCTACCTGAAATATTAGAATAAAAATGTATGCCCCATTAGAGCCTAGCAGAAGCAATTACAGTATCACTGCTGGGATCCTTCAACAGCCCAGACTTCACAATATTCCCATGGAAAAAAACAAGTGACCCTTAGGATGAGCTCACAGTCAGTCCACAACGAGGAGGATGTAACAGAGGAGATTACTTCTCTGAAGACTTAAGATCCTAGACGGGCAATATTTTCTTGAAGATTTTAAAATAACTAAAGAGAGGAAGTATAAGTATCAGAAGGAAGAACAGTGGATACAGGACAGTGTCGTAGTTGAGAGCGTGGGCTCTGAAAGTTAAGACAGATGTCAGACTTCAGAAGAGAAATTGCAGCTTACATCACCAAGAGCTAATATCCCAAAAAAGAGCATTCCTAAAAATGGAGAAGAAAATAACAGTTTAATGGGGGGTGGGGGGAATAGTCAAAAGATAGGAACGGAAGATCATAGGGAAGAAATGTAGATAGTCTCTAAACATGAATACATGCCCAACCTCACTCATATTAAGATAAAGGCAAACTGAGGTGCTGTTTGGCCAAAATCAAGGAAGAGTTTAACAGCATATTCAGTTGACAGGGCTGCGCATGTCACACACTCTTAAAACCCTACTGGTGGGAGCGCAAAATGTACACGTCCTGTGGAGGGAATTTGGCAACATGTAATAAAATTACTTACCTATGTTTTCACTTTTTGACCCAGAGGCTTCACTTCTAGGAATCTGTCCCAAAGATGCATTTTCAAAATTACAAAATAACACATATACAAGGTAATTCCGTGTGTGCTATGATAGTGTTTGCTACAGTGTTTGTAGTAGCAGTAGATTAGAAATAACTCAGATACCCAACAGTGGGATACTGGTTGAATCAATTACAATACATCCAACAGAGTAGAGTACTGTGCAGCTGTAGAAGGGAGTGGGAAACATCTCTATTGTTATGAAGTGACTACTTGAATATGTTGTTAAATGAAAAAGCAAGAGGCAGAATAGTGTATTTAATATTCTACTTCTTATGTGAGAAAAGTGGGTAAATTCATAAATGTTTGTGAGAGTGTATGCTTGCTTACAGTTACATAAAGAACAATTTAAAGGTAAATTTAAAATTTACCCCAAAAATTTCCTATGAAAAGAGGAAGGGAATAGAATAGAGAAGGCAGGATTGAAAGCAAGTCTTCTCTGAAAGTACCTAGTTATATAGTTTTGACTCTAGAATCATATGGATGTTTTACATAATCAAAAATAAAATTACATCAGAAAGAGGGGAAAGCAATTCCTGAATTTTGTAAACAAACTGAAACAAATGAATCTAGTTATTTATTAAATTGTTGCATAGCCACATACAGCAGAGAATTATTTCAACTAACCTTATATATTACAGATTTTTCTATGTACATTCTCAGTAAGATATACTCCAATGAGAAGAAAAAATAATGCAAAGAAATTTTAAAGTTCATCCTGAAGGCATATTGATAGTGATTACATTGGTATTGGTATTTTCAAAGAATTAAATTGATGGATAAAGCAAATAAAGAGTAGTTATGTCATTATTGTTAGGAACCAAGGTTTTTCAGCATAAGAGGAAAAGAGATATATAAAGTATAAAATCAAAGCAGTGAAGTAAAAACTTATTCTTTAAGATGCAGATCTAGAATCTTAAATCTAAATTGAAAATATCACTGTTAATTTATAATTTTCTCCCTCTTAAAAAGAAAGGAAGTTTTTCCTAGCTCTCAACTGTGAAACAACCAGAAAGCAGTAATCCAGCAGAACTGAGCACCCAGCAGCCGCTCCTGTCGCACTGAATGAATGAGCTCTTTGGTAAACCAGCTGATTCCAGATCTGGGGCAAGAAATGTACAAGACGAGCTTAGCGCATGTTTGCCAGAACGCAAGAGTGATGTCGTGTCAGAAGGACACAGAAAGTCTGCTACACAGAATACACAGGATGGTTATTCCTTCCACATTTCGGTCCTAATCAGGACCAAAATTAAACTATCTAACTGATTTCTTTAAAAAGCAAAACAAAATCAGTAGGAAACACACTTTTCTATTAGACCTTGCACTCCAGCTGAGAAAATAAATAGGATGTGAAGGTCGTCTGACCGTGACTGCTGTGGGGCTAAATCCAGCACAGTTGTCTCCTCTAATCTAGTTGCCATCCCCTGCCCACCACACTGCTTCACGGGAGTCCCCCCAGAGCTGTCCAACCAGTGGAAAAGGAGCTTTCCCAGCTAGAAGGATAATCTTCAGTCAAGTGTGTATAAAATGAACAACTCAAGAACAATTAATGACTAACATACTTTTTCAAGAAATGAAGTTTAAAATAAAGCTCATAGGTAATTTGTTGAAATTTTGCTAAGTTTATAACCACCAGAGTCCGACCCACCTGAAAACGATGAAGATTATGCTTTTCTCATTTTGTATATCAAATACCAAAATAGCAAATTAAAGTTTAATTAAAATTCACTATAATAAAATGATTTCCAAGGTTTAACAAATGTAGGCAGAAATAATTTTAATGCTTTCTTAAAGATAACTATAATTGGAAATAATGCTAGTTAGGTTAAGACTTATTTATGATATGTTTTCTAAAATATCTCAGAATATTTCTAAGTAGTATTATTTCTAAAACTCATTTAGGTAGGTTAATAGTGTTATCAGAAACCAAAAAGGAAAGATTAGTGAACAACCAGGTAACTGATCAGAATTCAAACCTTTTCTTTTAATACCTGGGTTTGAATAACCAACATATACTGTTTCTTAGCCTAACTAAGTATTTTTCTGTGAAATATATAGTTTCTGTACCACTTTTTTTGAGCATTGACATCTTAGTCCTAAAAGAAAAGATTAACAGAATAAACGATGAATTTTTCCTCTGGGAGGGTATGTATACCTATACACACAGATATGCGTTTACAGCTTAAAAAGTTTATCTCAGCAAGTTTCCTCCTGTCCTTTTTTTTTTTTCTCCTTCCTTCCTTCGAACAACTTTATGCTTCATGTCATGGGACCATGGGACTTCGGCTCTCTGCACATGCACATGGCACGGTTCGAGAGGGAAAATACTTGGATATAAAGTACCTTTCATGCTTGCTGGTCTTAATCTTAAGAAGAGCGTAGAACAAGAGATTCTTGAGCAGAGGGTCGTTTATATGATCTGTATAATATCTACTGCTCTGTGAGCTGTCAGATACTTAGTGCTCAACTTCTGACTGTGCAGGAAACAGACTTCACACTAAATTAATGAGTATTTGACCTGGGAACACTAGCTAAACTTTGATAAGCCTCATGTCTTTCAGAAATGAAGCAGTTCTTAGGACTATTTCTTCATTCGCTTACATGGATCAAATAAGTAACCTGTGGTCTTATCTGTCTCCTGTGATCAGTTCTTGTGTGAGGCTTTCATTCTCATTCCTGAGAAATACTTGAGATATATCCTGCCTTGAAAGTGGATTTGCATGTGCTTTATTAGTTCTTCTCTAAGTTTTTAAACTCACACTAGGTATCAGGCATTAAAGACTGCGTGTCATGTTCTAAGATAATAAGTATCCAAGGGTACTTTTGCTGCAGGGTCCTATTAAAGTCCACAGGGAAATGTTTCTTACCCACGTGAAAGTGAATGAGGTGCAGCATGTTGTCACTTTCTGGTGCACCCCTTTGCCCTTTGCTCTCTCCCTCCTGCTTCCCCAGAGCTGCCTTGCAGATGACTCTCCATTTGTCATAAGTACAGCTTGACATAAGAAACAGTGCCCTACATATTTTCAAGGTCCCTGTACGTCATCGCAGAAAAGAGAAATTTGATATCACAGACAATTTCTTGATAAGTATTTTCTCTGCTCTCATTATATCCTGGAGGGAGGAACTGGCTTAGAAATGTGCATATATTACTAGGTGAAAATGTAAACAGCCCAAATGCCCAGAAATATGGGACTCGTTAAACATCTATTCAACTGAATACTATGCAGCCAGTTAAAATTAGGTTTTAGAATAATACTTAATGACATGAAAAGAAATGTTCATAACGATGGTGATAGCTGAAATGTATTGGGTGTTGATTGTATGCCACGCACCTTTCTAAGAGCTTGTATTAACTTGGTTAATCCTAACAACAGTCTTATGGGGAGAAGGTATTGTTATTCTCATTTTAAAGGTGAGGAAGTTGAGGCTCCGAGCATTTGAGTAGCTTGCCCCAGCTGAGCTAGCTGGTAAGAGGCAGAACTAGAATTCAGGTCCAAGCACTTTGGCCCTATACTTGCTCAGGCATCATTATGTGAAAAAATACCGAAGAAAAATCTCTCTAAACTTTTTTATGGAAGTAGACAAAATGTTTTAAATTCATCTAGAAAAGAAAATGTGTCAAAGATACCCAATCAGATTTTGATAAAGCAGAATTGGTGGAGAAGGACAACATGTCCTACCAGATATCAAAATATACCATAAGATATAGCAATTTTAAAAATACCATATCGTAGCAGAAATAGAGAATAAATCAGAAAAGCATGCTACTTTTATGTTCATAGGGAAGAGGCTGAACAGGTGCACCTAAATATTAACAATGATTATCACTGGTTAGAGGGATTTACAGGTAATTTTTCTTTTTCTTCTTTTTGTGTTTTAGATTATCTACAGTGAACATTTTTGAATCATATAATATTATCAAATGTATTTTTAATGCTTTTAAAACTTCAGGTTTTAACAATATTGTTGTTTGATTTTATGCATAGTGTTTGTACCGTGCATTTTCTGAATTGCTTGCTCTGCAAAGGGAATTCTCTAAAATGTTTTATATGTATATATATATATTACATTCACCTGGGTTTTAAATTAACCAAGCACACAGAATTACCAATCCAGTCCTCCATTTTGGTGAACATGGAGAAGAGGCAGTGGGATAATAATCCTCTTCTGGTCTAGGGTTGAAGAGAAGGATTTCAGAATCTTCAACTCATTTCCAAAACCTGAATTGTTTATTGGTGGTGTAAAGAAAAGCTATTGAATTTTAATATATAGCTTCTGTCTGATCACCTTGCTGAACTTCATTGTAAATTGTAATCATTTTTCAGTTGATTCTCTTGGATTTTCTAGGTATATAATCATTTCATTTACAGATAATGATAACTTTTCCCCCAATATTTATGGTCTGTATGTTATATAACATCTCCCTCAAATGGAATAGTTGTTAAAAAGGGTGAGTAATTTTATGGTAACCTGGAAAGATGGGTCCTATATATTGATATCACGAAGTGAAAAAATAGAGTTAGCAGAGTTCTATCCTATATGTAGTATAATCCAGTTTTTATTTTAAAAAATAAAAACAAGCACTGCAATAAAGTGCTTAATTTAGGGAGATTACTCCTCCCTCCAAAATTCCTGTGGAAATTTAGGTGCTTGTCTTAGCCTGCTTGGGCTGCCATAACAAAATACCATAGACTGAGTGACTTAAACAGCAAATTTATTTTCTCACCATTCTGGAGGCTGGGAAGTCCAAGATCAAGGTGCCAGCTGCCTTGGTTCCTGTGAGAGCCCTCTTCCTGGCTCACGGAGGCCTCCTCCTCACTGTGTCCCCATGCGGCAGGGGGACTCATCTCCCCCTTCCTCTTCTTACAGGGCCACAGTCCCATCAGATTAGGGCCCCACCTTATGACCCCACTGAACCCTAACTTATCTCCTAAAGGCTGTCTGCAGACACAGTCGCCTTGGGGGTTAGGGCCTCATCATGAATTTTGAGGGGGCCCAGTTCAGTCCGTAACAGTGTCTAAACTTTCTTCCCCCAATATCCTCAGAAATCCTATGTTTAATTTATTTTATTTCAGGCAGGATTTGTTTTATCCTTTCTTAGGACATTCTTGAGGCCTTGGTACTTTGCAGTGTGTCACAGAAATTTTACCTAAATTTAACCTTATGCATAATTTCCTCTTAGACACAAAATCGAATGAAGCTCATGGCCGACAATTATGAGGATGACCACTTCAGATCCTCCCATTCCAGTCAAACCAATCATAAACCCTCCCCAGACCAGGTAAGACTGCTTTTGATTGTCTTGTGAAAACCAGTATGCTTTTATTTTGATGTCTTTTGTACTAGCACATTACAGATTCTGGGGTACAAGTTAGAAAAATAAAAATAATCAGTTTCTGAAAACTCTTTTTTTTTTTTTTTTAACACAGTCAGTTTCTGTAGAGGAAGGTGGTACCTGATTCTGAATATTTTAAGAGGAGATACTCAGCAGATTTGAGGACACTGAAGAATCCTTGAGATGAGAAAAAAATTTAGTCTTCTCAGAGATACTCACTAATTTGTAACTGTCCTGCTTTTCTTATTTAAGAGACAGTGCCTCAGTAGAAAAACAAAACTTTCCCTGTAAGCTCAGTGAGGCACGCACAGTGCAGTGTAACGGTAACTATTGAATATTATTTAATTGCAAATTTAAAAATCTCTGCTCATCACCTAGTAGATGTGAAGATTGAAACTTAGTTTCTTCGCTCCCATTTCCTTGGTGGATCCCTCCATCTATGTCATTCTTAAATTGTTGCCTTCAACTTCTCATCAGTGCAGAAGAGGCAGTGATGAGTCAGCCTGAAGGGGAACCATATTCAATGCCAGTTTTTTTGGAAGAAGGAAACTCTCCCAAGATCTTGAATGTGATGGATGGGGGAGAGTAGTGAACAGATTACCTCATATCCCATTGCCAAAAGTCAGATTTCAACATCTCCATCACACTCAATCTTAAAATATACAGCTGAGGGAGAAAAATAATAGTTAAGTAATTACATCCATATGACTAAAGAGTCAAGGAAAGCTCCCCCACTGAGCATCTCCTCCAAATGATAGCATAGCTTTGTCTTAGGAGAAGAAGAAGAAATATTGCAGGTGAAAGCAGCAATAATATGGAAAATGCAATTTTTTTCTAAGATTCAGAAGGTACAGTCATGGTTTGATGACATTTTCTTAGCCAGTTGAGGCAGGCCTTATATTTTAGAGGGAAAACAGTACAATCTTTGACACAGGCAGAATGGAGAACTGTCTGCCTTGATGTCAGCAGTCTGTCCCTGCCAAGACATCATTTTGCTTGTTCTGCCTGCTTCTTGATACCTGGAGTTAAGTTTACGCCAGTGTATGTAAGATGAGTATTAGATCCTTTCCTTGAAACAGGTTTCGCTGATACACACAAGGAATTGGGTAGCTCGCAGTAGTGGGAGGCAAACAGGAATGGGGAAAGGTTGAGGAAAAGGCAAAAAATAAAGAAAAGCCTCCCGCTTGATAATGTTGCCCAGATCCAGCAGTGGCTAGAGAGAGCGTCTCGGAGAGGTCGGAAGGCTGGAAGTACAGTGACAAGCTAATTACGAGTCAGAGCCTGATGTAAGAAGGGTCAGGAGATTAGAGACCGTTTGCTGCTGCTACAGTGTGCTTGTGTCTCTGTTTTGAATACTAACCAGCTCTTTTCGTTCCCACGCTGCTCTGGGGTCTCTGCCGTCCCGTAGGACGAGGAGGAGGGCATATGGGCATAGCCGTCCACGTGCTCCTAGGGCAGCCATTTGTTCAGCACGGTGAGAAACGGCTCTCCTTAACTACAGACATGCGTTCTGTTTGTTTGCCGTCACTTTTTTTCACGCGATCATCTCACGTCTTGTTTCTCTGTAATTCACTAAATCCTTGGTGTGCTCTCTGCCTTCTCATTTCACCTGATTCCTGTGTGTATTGCTATGCTTCTGACATAGTGGGGTTTGGGGTTTGGGGCTTTTTTTCTTGTTGTGTGTTAATAGTCACTTTTATAATTTCTTTCATGCATTTTTGGGAGAACTTCCAGGGCATGTAACTATTGATAAATTTCTCCTGTTGTTGTTTTATTTATAAACTACCCTGTCTAGCATGACTTTACAGTGTCCTGGTAAGGTTTATAGTGACTTACATCAAACCGGAAATAGAAAATTGATCAGATACTCTGCCAGTAGGTTTGGGATATACTGTTTATGATAAGTTAAAGTATATAGTCTTAAAAAAACAAAAAACCTGTAGTGTGGACTAAAACCTTGAGTTTCTGTTTATAGAAGAACGTTCTGCATCCTCGGGGTCAGTCATTCTTCCCAAGTGCCTACCCTGGGCAACCCCTAGAGCCTGGGTATTACCCCAAACTGTCCTTATAAATAAAGAGGAATAAAGAAGCAAAAGAAGACTTTTTAAGAAGTCGGTCTACAGAGTTCTTTTTCCCTCTTTTATGGATTGCTGCTGTGTTAAACTGTTGCCAGGACACTGTCTAGATTCTCCTTTCCAGGCCAATTGGCTAGAAAATATAGTCCAGCTGTGTCAGTATCTCTCTTTGATCCGATGCCCTGGAGGTTTGACTGAGGAAATCCTTTCCTTAGAAAAAATAATAATTATGATGAGTAAGTTCACACGTATTGGTGGCCTTGCACCCCTGGATTCACTGCCCGTGCTTTTTGGCGATCTCACTCTGCTGGAGTTGGTTCTTCCTGAAAAGTCTGTGTCTTGGTGTTACCCTCCTTAAAATGATGAGGGTCATGTAGACCTCTCGCTGCAAACAGAGCCGAGGAGAACAACGAGGTAAGTTGTGGAAAGAGGCGGGCACTGTGAAGACGGGAAACTTTCCACGTGGCTTTATCCTGAGGCTGTGAAAGAAGCTGAAATGCGTGATGCCAACCACAAAGCTCTTTGAGTCTCTATTCCTGCCCTGCAAAGAGGTTCATCCATACCGTTTTTCTAGATTCCACATACGTGCATTAATATACAGTATTTGTTTTTCTCTTTCTGACTTACTTCACTCTGTATGACAGACTCTAGGTCCGTCTGCACAGAAGTAGAGGACGGGCGTGTGGACACAGTGGGTGGGGAAGGGGGTGTGGGATGAATTGGGAGATTAGGATTGACGTAAATACACTACCATGTGTAAAACAGATAGCTAGTGGGAACCTGCTGTATAGCACGGGGAGCTCAGCTTGGTGCTCAGTGGTGACCTAGATGGGTGGGATGGGGGGCGTGGGAGGGAGGTCCAAGGGGGAGGGGATATATGTATACCTATAGCTGATTCACTTCGTTGTGCAGCAGAAACTAACGCAACGTTGTAAAGCAATTATACTCCAATTTTAAAAAACAGCTCTTTGAACCCTGCACGCCAGACAGAGCTGAAGCTGAGAAGGTCTGTGTGCTAGTTCTCTTCATCTACACTGCACCCTCCGGGGCGTGGGTGGAGCTGGTCATCGTGGAGCCTGTGGGGGCCACGCGGGATTTGAATGTACTTCAGCAGGCTCCTCCCCCAAAGGGAAGCTGCCTTGTCTGTTCTGGCAGAACACAGGAGCTTCTGTGCAGGCCTTAGCAGGAAGCCCAGCCCCGTTGGTGTCCTAGGCAACACGGCCCATAGGTAACCTCACCAGGAGACTGAGAAATGAGCCACCTTCACATGACCTTGTTCCTGAGTCTCCGTTCTCCTCTCTCTTCTCCCACAATAGAATCTAACTCCTAACACGTGTTCAAATGCTACCGATTTTTTTTAAAATTATTGCACTATTGATCTTACTGCACTAAAATATTAACAGTCATCGGTTTAACAAAGTGCAGTTGCAATTAGCTGGCCACAGCTTGAGTTTCTATGGTAGAGTATTTCAAATTTTCTAAAATATGCTGTGAATATAATTATATTATAAAGGTTTTACCTAAAGAAATGCATGAGTGATCCCTAAAACATTGCCCAAGTCTTGACTTGCTATCCACTTTACTTGCTAATTCTCCAGAGAACAGATTTTCTTAACAAAATGTCAAGCTTTTGAAGTTGATGATTTGCCTTATCAAACTTAAGAACATAAATAATGTTTTGTGTGTAAAAATTTTTAAAAACACCATGTGTACCAGCAAAGTATGAGCCTTACTAGATGTAATCATTTCTCAGACTTATGCTTTATGGCCCAGAAAATGATCATCTTGGTGAACTTACCATGTGCTCTTGAAAAGAATGATATTCTTTAGTTATTGCATATAGTGTTCTATAAATATTGATAGGTCTAGGTGGCTGACAGGGTTATTCATATCTTCTATGACTTTACTAAAAATTGCCGGGGGGGTGGGGGGCAGTCTATTAAATGCTGAGAGAGGAGTATTAAAATCTCCAGGTATAATTGGAATTATTCTATTTGTCCTTTGAATTCTCAATTTTTGCTTCATGTATTTTGAAGCTCTGTTATTATTTGCACACCCATTTTTGATTGTTGTATACTCTTGATAAACTGACCTCCTTGTCATTATGAAATATCCCTCTTTATTTTCCAGGAATATTCTTTGTCTTCAAATCTCCTTTATTAGTCTTAAGTCAACAAGGAGCAGTGTAAACTAACACGAAAAGTCACTCTGTCTTGTCTGGCAATAACAGGCATTCAATTAATACTTATTGAATATTGACTTTCTCGTGTTTTCTGGAGAGCAAATTGCTAGATAACATCATTTCCTTTATATATAAAAGTATATGTTTCTTTTTTATGCTGTTATTTTAGACATCTCGTAGAGCAGCGGTCCCCATGGCACCCCATGGTTTCGTGGAAGACAGTTTTTCCCCGGACCAGGGGTTTGGGGGGTGGGGGGATGGTTTCGGGATGATTCAAGCACATTATATTTATTGTGCACTTTATTATTATTTCTATTATTTATTTCTACTTTATTGTTATTTCTGTTATTATTACATTGTGGTATATAATGAAATAATTATACAACTCACCATAATGCAGAATCAGTGGGAGCTTGTTTTCACTTGCCACTCACTGAAAGGTTTTTGATATGAGTCTGCAAGCAATTGATTTATTATGGTCTCTGTGCAGTCAAACCTCTCTGCTAATGATAATCTGGATTTGCAGCCGCTCCCCAGTACTAACATCACCACTTCAGCTCCACCTCAGGTCATCAGGCATTAGATTCTCATAAGGAGCATGCGACCTAGATCCTTCGCATGCGCAGTTCACAGTAGGGTTCGCTCTTCTATGAGAATCTAATGGCCGCCACTGATCTGACCTGAGGCGGAGCTCAGGCGGTAACGCGAGCGATGGGGAGCGGCTGTAAATACAGATGAAGCTTCGCTCGCTTGCCCGCCGCCCCCTCCTGCTGTGCAGTGCGATTCCTAACAGGCCATAACCAGTAGCGGTCCGTGGCCTGGGGGTTGGGGACCCCTGTCATAGAGGATGAGATGCTATGGATAAAAAGGTATTTACTTTAGGAAGTTAGTAACCTCCCAGGTTAACTGTGCATTGGCCCTAGCCTTGTGATATTTAACACTGAAGGAAGAAAAAGAAAAAGAACCTTATAATACTATAATGAGGAGGTACTCTAAGTTAAATCATAGGAGAAAATAATAATCTGGTTGCACACACAGTGTAGAATGGTTTCAGTAGAAAGGTAATGGAAGAATGGGAGCTTTATAAGCACCTGACTTTAATGATCTTTGCCTACATTTTGACTATTCTCCTGACGTTAATTTAAACCAAAGCTCATTCTCTACATAGCAACCCCCTCCCCTCCCATTTTCTTGAGATATAAGTGACAAATAGCATTGTATTAATCCAAGGTGCACAACGTAATGATTTGGTAGATGTATATATTGCCAAATGATCACCACAGTAAGTTTAGTTAACATCTATCACCTCACATAATTACAGTTTTTTTTCTTGTGATGAGAACTTTAAGGTCTACTCTTTTAATAACTTTCAGATATACAATAGACACCATGCCTTATATCCCCAGGGCATATTTATCATATAACTGGAAGTTTACACCTTTTGACTCCCTCAACCGTTTTACCCACCCCCAAACCCCACCACAGGCAACTGCCAAATCTGTTCCCTGTATCTATGAGTTTTGTTTTTCTAGGTTCCACATGTAAGTGAGATTGTACAGTATTTGTCTTTTTCTTTGTCTCTTATTTCACTAAGCATAATACCCTCAAGGTCCATCCATGTTGTCACAAATGGTAGGATTTTCTTCTTTTTTATTGGCTGAATAATATGACTGTGTGTGTGTGTGTGTGTACAGTTGGCCCTTGAACAACACAGGTTTGAACTGCACAGGTCCACTTATACATAGATTTTTTTTTTTTGCAATAGTAAATAGTATAGTACTACACAATCAAGAGTTGGTTGAATCTGCAGTTATGGAACAATGGATACAGAGGCACCACAGAACAAAAGGCCAACTACAAGTTACACACAGATTTTTGACTCTTCAGAGGGTCAGTGCCCCTAACCCCTGCATGGTTCAAGGGTAACTGTATATACACCACATTTTTCTTTATCCATCAGTGGACAGTTAGGTTGTCTGTGTGTCTTCGCTCTTATAAATAACACTGCAAGGAACACAGGCGTGCAGATATCTTTTCAAGATAGTGATTTTATTTCCTTTGGATATATACTCTGAAGTGGAATTGCAGGATCATATGGTAGTTCTATTTTGAATTTTTTGAGGAATCTCCATGCTGTTTTCCATAGTGGCTGCATCAGTTTACGTTCCCACCAACAGTGCATAAGGGTTCCCTTTTCTCCACATCCTCACCAACACTTATCACTTGTCTTTTTGGTAGTAACCAACAAGTGTGAGGTGATATTTCATTGTGGTTTTGATTTGCGTTTCCCTGATGATTAGTTATGTTGAGTGCCTTTTCACGTACCTGTTGGCCATATGTATGTCTTTTTAGAAAAACGTCTATTTAGATCTTCTGCCCACTTTTAGTTGAATTTTTTGCTATTGAGTTGTATGACTTCTTTATAAATTTTGGATATTAGCCCCTTATCAGATATATGACTTGCAAATATTTTCTCCCATTCACTAGGTTGTCTTCATTTTGTTGATGGTTTCCTTTGCTGTGAAGAAGCTTTTTAGTTTGATGTAGTCCCACTAGTTTATTTTTGCTTTTGTTGCTTGTGCTTTTGGTGTCAGATTCAAAAATTCATCCCCAAGATCTATGTCAAGGAGCTTACCACCTATGTTTTCTTATAGGAGTTTTATGGTTTCAGGTCCCACATTCAAGGCTTTCATCCTTTTTGAGTTAATTTTTGTGTATGGTGTAAGATTTTGGTCCAGTTTTATTCTTTTGCATGTAACTGTCCAGTTTTCCAGTACCATTTATTGAAGAGACTGTCCTTTCCCCATTGTATATTCTTGGCTCCTTTGTCATAAATTAATTGACCAGTATATCCATGGGTTTATTTCTGGGCTCTCTATTCTGTTCCATTGATCTATATGTCTCTTTTTATGCCAGTACCATACTGTTTTAATTACTATAGCTTTGAAATATATTTGAAATCAGGGAGCATAATGCCTCCAGCTTTGTTCTTCTTTCTCAAGATTTCTTTGGCTATTTGGGGGTCTTTTATGGTTTCATACAAATTTTAGGATTCTTTGTTTTATTTCTGTGAAAAATGCCATTGGAATTTTGATAGGGATTGCACTGAATCTGTATATTGCTTTGGGTAGTATGAACATTTTAACAGTATTAATTCCTTAAATCCATGAGCACAGACTATCCATTTATTTGTGTCTTCTTCAATTTCTTTTGTCAGTGTCTTACAGTTTTCAAGGAACAGGTCTTTTACCTCCTTGGTTACATTTATTCCTAGGTATTTTATTCTTTCTGATACAATTGTAAATGAGATTGTTTTCTTAATTTCTCTTTTTGATAGTGTGTTATTAGTGTATAGAAATGCAACTGATTTTGTGTATTAGTTTTGTATCCTGCAATATTACTGAATTCTTTTATAAGTTCTAACAGTTTTTTGACAGAGTCTTTATGGTTTTCTGCATATAATATCATGTCATCTGCAAACAGTGATAGTTTTACTTCTTCCATTTCTATTTGGATGCCTTTTATTTCTTTTTCTTGTCTAACTGCTCTGGCTAGGACTCCCAATACCATGTTGAATAAGAGTGGTGAGAGTGGGCATCTTTTGTCTTGCTCCTGATCTTAGAGGAAAAGCTCTCAGCTTTTCACCATTGAGTATTATGTTAGCTGTGGACTTGTCATTATATGGCCTTTTCTATGTTGAGGAATGTTCCCTCTGTTTCTGCTTTGTTGAGATTTTTTTTTTTAATAAGTGGATGTTAAATTTTGTCAGATGCTTTTTCTGCACCTATTGAGATGATTATGTGATTTTTGTCCTTCATTTTGTTAATGTGGTATGTCACATTGATTGATTTGCAGGTGTTGAACCATCCTTGCATCCCTGGAATAAACCCCACTTGATCATGGTATATGATCCTTTTAATGTATTGTTGAATTTGGTTTGCTAATATTTTGTTGAGAATTTTTCCATCTATGTTCATCAGAGATATTGGCATGTAATTTTCTTTTCTTGTGGCATCTTTTTCTGGTTTTGGTATCAGGTAATGCTGGCATTGTAAAATGAATTTGGAAGAGTTCTCTCCTCTTATATTTTTTTGGAAGAGTTTTTTAAAAGATTGGTGTTAATTCTTTAAATGTTTGGTAGAATTCACTAATGAAACCAGCTGGTCCTCAGCTTTTCTTTCTTGGGAGGTTTTTAATTACTGATTCGGTTCCCTTACTTGTTATTGGTCTGTTCAAATTTTCTATTTCTTCATGATTCAGTCTTGGTACGTTGTGTGTTTCTAGGAATTAATCCAGTCCTTCTAGGCTGTCCAAATTGTTGGGATTGGCATATAGCTGTTCGTAGTAGCCTCATGATTCTTTGTATTTGTCTGGTATCAGTTGTAATGTCTCCTCTTTAGTTTCTGATTTTATTTATCCTGTCTCTTTTATTTTCTCCTATCACGTCCTACCTGTGAAACTGACAAAGCATGTTTTCTCCTGTGTCCCCTGTACGGCAGTTATATTACTTTATGGCAGTTTAGTTTGGTGGTAATAGCATGCTTTGGCTCCAGATCTGATTTGAGTCCAGCTCGGTAGCTGTGTAATTTCCCACAAGTCACTCAACCTGTTCTCTAAGCATCAGGTTCCTCATTTGTTAAATGGCAGTAATAAAACCTATAGTGAAGGTTCTTGGAAGGATTACATGTAATAATGTGTTCAGTGCACTTAGCCCTCTGCCTGGCACACAGGAAGTGCTCAGTAAAGGACTGTGTGACATTGATAGTGATTGTGGTAAAAATCCTCAAATATTTACAAGATCCTTTGGTGCTCCTCTTCACTTTATAGATTTCTCCTCTCTCCTAATATAGTAACATTCCTCCCATTGCACAAGTAACCCACAATCCTAGTAATTAATTTTTCCTGCAGCAAAAGAAATGTCTTCTTTACTGAATCGTCAATGATGTCACCAGTACTGCCTGAGCAACAGTGTAGACGCCTCTCCCAGGTATCTGTGCGGGAGGTCAGCCACAGACGTTGTCAGACCTAATCACCTTTAAGAAGCACCCTGCCACCCTTGGCGGCAGGTGACACTTTCTTCTGAAGTTTTCTGACCTGAGGGTTATTTTCAGGCCGTAGAAAGAAGCAGGAGCACCACCCCTGCGCGGTGGCTGTAAGTGATTCTTGACAGGCTTGGTGATCACATGAGCTCAGTGAGGCAGGGACCTCTTCTTAGGCCACGTGAGTGAGTTGTGAGTAATCTGGGGGAGAGACCTTTCTCTCAATGTATTTTTAAGACAGAGTTTACAGTGTTCCACAGGTACATCCTACATTTTTGTAGTTTCTGCTGAATGATTTAAGGTGAAATTGTCCTGTGACTCACTTGATGTATTTCTTAGACTGAAAATTGCAGTGTTTTAAACATCTCTGGAACATAAGCTCTCAGATGCATGGGTTCTTACCTTAACAATTACCAGCATTTGACTAATAAGGAAGTGCCGTCTTCCTCCTGTTTGTGGTATCATTCATGACTCAGACGTTCTTCCTGGACAATAAAAATATCCTTGTACTTCATGCAAAATAAAATTCTTCACGTCCTAATTGTTTTTCACAGTCCTCTGAAAATGGGGGGACCCTACAGAGCTCAATAAATAGTTTTTGAAATAAAAAACTAGTGAGCTTTTACCCTAAAGAAAAGTTGCATGTATTTTATTTAAAGTTTTATGCATTTGTAGTAGATATTGTAATCTTTTAATTTGCTCTGTACCCTAACGGGTTACCCTGTGATCTGACATGGTTATGACGTGGACTGCTGGTTTCCCAGTCCACCTTCTAGAATACATGGTCAGGTTTATCAGCCACCTCTCAGGTAACATGTGGTGGGACCCCTTTTAATACCAGTTTTGGAAGATAGGCCTAACACTTGCCTATTATATCACATTTTTATTTTATAGAGTTATGTTTTGGAGGATATGATTTGACTCACATTTTATCTGAACTATTTAACAACAGTCTTGTTACAATAGGGTTCTACAGTATTTCTTTCATTAACTTGTCCTCAGCTTCTCCCTAATTTGTTATTTTCTCTACATTCTCTCTGTCTTTAGGGTTACTATCTGTTTTGGGTTAAAGGAATATTTTCTTGGACACAAAAATGCATCATCAACCAAAACAAAAAAGCTATTCTCCCTTGATGTGTCTGCCTCCTTCTTCCTGATCCTAGGATGACGAGACTAAAGTTTCCAGCTGGATCTGTCAGTCAGCATTTCTGGGATAAATTAAGTGAGCACACTTGATTGAGGTGTAGCTGGACTGTATCACTGTCTTCCTATTATCCTAGGAGATCAAAGCTGAGCACAAATAGAGGCTTAGTCTTTAAAATATTCAAAACAGATGGCTAGTTCTTTGCGGTGAAAATTCAGGTTTTAAGGCAAACCACTTGTTAGCAAGACTTCATTTCTTTTCATTGAAAGATAGTCAACACTGAACATATACCTCTCTCTCTTCTTCAAGACTAGAATCACACACTTTCTGCATGAGGAGGGGTTTGGCAAACCCCAAAAGCTGTTACACTGTCTGGGTTCCTTTTCATGTGAATATAAAATAAGATACTCAGATTTTTCTTTTGGCATTTTGGGTATTAAATGAAAAAATCTTAAATGTTTAAATTCTCATAGTCATTTTGTTGGTGGGTCACTATTTGAAATCTAGTATTCACACTGTTACATCCTCCAGAATTGAACCAGAGTGTTTATCCCTGACTTCATATTTTTACAAACTAAAATGCACATTCTCCACAGTCTATTACTGACACCTGGGTCCTGAGGTCATACAGAATAAGTCCGTAAGTGCGGTTTGAAGTTTTTATTGTTTGGTTTAAAACTGACTGAAATGAGAAAATGAACTCAAAAATATTTATTGGGAGTCTCCTATGTACCTACACTGCACTAGGTACATGGGTTGAAATACATGTTTCAAGACTATAAAAACAAATACTAAAGGACAGATTTTCTCCAACAGAAAAAATTATACGAGGTGCCGTAGGAAAACCCAGGTCTGCACCAGAGACTCAAGGGCTCACAGAGGAGGTGACACTTGTGCCGCATCTTGAAGGAGCAGCAGGCGATTGCCAAGCAGATACACTGTAAATCTGTTGAACTCTCAGTAGCTCCCTGTGGTTACTGCTTAGGGTGTGAATTAATTCTCTATTGCTGCATAATGCAATACCCCAAAACTTGGCAGCATTGAAAGCAATACACCCCTGTTAGGTCAGTGGTCTCTGCAGGTCATGAATTCGGAAGCAGCTTGGCTGGGTAGCTCTTGCATGAGTGTCTCCGGGGTTGCAGTCAGGATGTCAGCTGGGTCTGTAGTTGTCCAGAGCTTGGTGGGGACGGAGCATCCGTTCCAAGATGCTCAGCCACAGCTCATACCGGCAGGAACCTTCAGTTCCTCACCATCCGGACCCAAAATGAGTGATTCAAGAGAAGGGAGCAAGGAGGAAGCCACAGTGACTTTTATGACCCATTATCGGAAGTCACACACCACCACCTCTACTGTGTTCTGTTCCTTCAGCGCAAGGCACTGAGACCATCTGCGCTGAATGGGCCAGAGCGTCTTAGGCTTTACTTTTTGAGGGGAGGCATGTCAAAGCACGTGTGGACTTAGTGCCAACCTCCACAGGTGTTGGGGCAGGGTGACAAGCCACATGGCTGGTGCCGCCAGCGCGGGTGGATCACGATGACCTTTGTGTGCCGTGGCGACCTGTGGAGGGTGGCCAGGAGGGATGTCAGAGCTTCTGGCTCTGTCCTGGAGGAGGCCATGCGGCCTGGATGCCACGGCGGTGGAAGGGATGGAGGATCGCCCGTGTGCTCATCACCGGGAAGCTTAGTTCTCAGAAACGTCCCAGACAGAGAACACAGCCCGAAAGCCCCACTGGGGTTCAGAAAGGTAACTTGCCTACAGGCGCTGTTCACATAAACAGCCCTGCACAAGCCCACGTGTTCCACGGTGGCTGTGGCACTTGGACGCCGAGTGACTTCGGTCCAGGCACATTCACGGCCCGGGTCACCTCCCCGGGCATTGAATTTTTCGTTTAGAAAGTGGGGCAAGGAGGCAGGTGTCGATGACCTCGATGATCGCTAAAATAACTTTCTCTGTGCTCAGAACTTAGTGTTTTATCCTTGTTTAACCTTGAGAATGTTTGACTCAATAGAAACATTTAATCTGTTCACAAACATCTAAATCAGGTTATACCAATGTCAAGGGATTTTCACTGAATATTTGCTGGAGCTGAAACTAAGTTAATGCAGTTTCTTTATCAGTTTTCCATGCATGCGGTTGAAAATGTCCATCTTTTTCCATATTCTTATTTTACTGAATCATTTTAGTATCAATTCTTTTCCATATTTAAACTTTATAATGACTTTATTTATCAATCAGGAATTTTGTCCAGATCAAATTTTACTAATTAGAACTTTCTGCAACTGTGAATTTTCTTTTTATGCCCATTGCCAAATCCAGTTTTCTATTTAGCCAATGTTTTGTTTTGTGTTGATATTACTATTAATACAAGTACTATTCATTGTGAATTGAATTTTTGAACAGTAATTATTATTTATTTCTTAAGTAATCTGTAAGAAAATTATAAGCATTTCCTCCCTAATATTATAGTTACCCTGTTATCTGGAATAGGTCTACTGTAGAGATTGGCAAACCTTTTTATAAAGGTCCAGATAGTAAATGTTTTATACTTTGTGAACTTTACTCTGTCAAAACTATTCAGCTCTGCTCTTGCAGTGGGAAAGCAGCCTCAGACAGTATGTAAATGAGAGTGAAGGTTAATATGACTATGATTAATGTAACTTTATTCATGGGCTCTGAAATTTGATTTTCAGATAATCTCCACATGTCACCAAATACCCTTTTGATTTTTTTTCCAACCATTCTTAGTGATGGACTGTACAAAAGCAGGCAGTGATGCTGGATTTGGTCCATGGACTGTCATTTATTTACCGACCTCTGGTCTATTATGTCGCTTTTCCAGTTCTTCTTTGTGCTTCTCATCTCTTCATGTGCCATTTTGTAGCCATCTGGTCATTGGTGGAGCTCAGTGCAAATGATAGGGTTAAGGTGTCCTCAGGGTCAGAATGTCAGCTGGAGTTATCAAGAGTACCTTGCATTTTACATGTGCTCAAATCCTCACACGGATGAGAATTGTCATTCCCATTTTACAGATGGTGAAACAGGTTCTTGGAAATAATAATGGTGAATAATTATTGAAGAAGCTTACCATGTGATGGACACGTGGATTATTACAGTCTCATAAAGTATACTATCCTCAGAGTAATTTGTCCCAGGTCTCATAGCTAGAAGGTTGCAGGCCCCAGAGGTAAGCCAGTCTGTCTCCAGAGCCCATGCTGTTAACTGCTTTGTGGCTTTGCAGTGTTTCACAGAGTCATCAATGCAGTGCAAAGATATTGTAGCACACAACATGAGTGATACAAATCTGTCTCTGGCAAGGGTAGCCTCTGGGTAAAAAAGCCTTTTTTCACCACAGTTTCTGAAACTAGATGCCCAGTAATTAACATAATCACCAGCCAAGGGCCTGCATGCATATGGCTGCGGTGTTTGAATGGTTGTGTTAATGGCCGTGGCCGTTGCCCTGGCCACAGCCAGTCACATTGCCTTCCCTGGCACTAAAGAGTGACACCACTGTGTCTGCTTAACATGTGGTGCTGTAAGGTGTGAGATGCCACAGCTGCTCTTGCCAGAGAAGTGTTCAAGTAGATAAAATTCCTAGTTAAGATCATGAGATGCTGAGGACCACCTCAGTGAATTCCATGGCTAATTAAAAATTTTCCATGAGGGAAGCAACTAACCTAATCATAGGTAAGAGAAGCAGCTGGGAAAACAACCGTGCTTCCCTGGAACATACAAGTCGTCGTTGATGCAAGAGATGCTACGATGCAGGAGTTCCAGTTCAGAGGAGCCTGGGCCCTCCCAGTCAGACCATTCCGTGTGTGTGCGCATGCCCTCCCAGTCAGACCACATTCCGTGTCTGTGCGCGCACGCCCTCCCAGTCAGACCACATTCCGTGTGTGTGTGCGCGCGCCCTCCCAGTCAGACCACATTCCGTGTGTGTGCGCACGAGCCCTCCCAGTCAGACCACATTCCGTGTGTGTGTGTGCGCGCGCCCTCCCAGTCAGACCACATTCCGTGTGTGTGTGCGCGCGCCCTCCCAGTCAGACCACATTCCGTGTGTGTGTGCGCGCGCCCTCCCAGTCAGACCACATTCCGTGTCTGTGCGCACGCGCCCTCCCAGTCAGACCACATTCCGTGTGTGTGCGCGCGCGCCCTCCCAGTCAGACCACATTCCGTGTGTGTGCGCACGAGCCCTCCCAGTCAGACCACATTCCGTGTGTGTGCGCGCGCGCCCTCCCAGTCAGACCACATTCCGTGTGTGTGCGCACGAGCCCTCCCAGTCAGACCACATTCCGTGTGTGTGTGCGCGCGCCCTCCCAGTCAGACCACATTCCGTGTGTGTGTGCGCGCGCCCTCCCAGTCAGACCACATTCCGTGTCTGTGCGCGCACGCCCTCCCAGTCAGACCACATTCCGTGTGTGTGTGAGCGCGCCCTCCCAGTCAGACCATTCCGTGTGTGTGTGTGTGTGCGCGCCCTCCCAGTCAGACCATTCCGTGTGTGTGTGTGTGCGCGCCCTCCCAGTCAGACCATTCCGTGTGTGTGTGCGCGCCCTCCCAGTCAGACCACATTCCGTGTGTGCGCGCGCGCCCTCCCAGTCAGACCATTCCATGTGTGTGTGTGTGCGCGCCCTCCCAGTCAGACCACATTCCGTGTGTGTGTGTGTGCGCGCCCTCCCAGTCAGACCATTCCGTGTGTGTGCGCGCGCCCTCCCAGTCAGACCACATTCTGTGTGTGTGTGTGCGCGCCCTCCCAGTCAGACCATTCCATGTGTGTGTGTGTGCGCGCCCTCCCAGTCAGACCACATTCCGTGTGTGTGTGTGCGCGCCCTCCCAGTCAGACCATTCCATGTGTGTGTGTGTGCGCGCCCTCCCAGTCAGACCACATTCCGTGTGTGTGCGCGCGCCCTCCCAGTCAGACCACATTCCGTGTGTGTGCGCGCCCTCCCAGTCAGACCACATTCCGTGTGTGTGTGCGCCCTCCCAGTCAGACCACATTCCGTGTGTGTGCGCGCACGCACATGAACGTACACGTGTGTCTTAACACGTGAGCCTGTTGCTTTATTCTCGTGCACAGAAATGTATGATCATTGAGACAGGCATGGTAATGGAGTCAGGGAAAGCTGAAAACCTCCAGGTGCACAGAACGTGCAGCACTGGACTCACAGGATAGTCTGAAACACACGTGCCCACTGTAGGATGACTCTGCACTGTTCTTTGAAATGGCACATCTGGGAAATGATATGTGGACAGCTTGCTAGACAAATGACAGAAATGTATCAGACCAAGTGTCATGAGCTTTTACTGCTTAGATGAATAAGATGGCAGAGACTTTGCTCCCCATGTTTCTGTTTCTTGTCAGCAGTAGCATCTCGTATATAAGAAGGTAATAGCTGCTAGAGCCCGCAAGGCAACTGAGTATGAAGAATCCCCCAAAATTGTGTGATGCATACATTTGGGCAGTTTGCTTAAAGCACAGAGAGAGCTTTTCCTCCTGTTCGTTGCTGTTCAAGTCCACAACACCAAAAGTATACTCCCTGGAAGGAAACCAGGGAAAGCACTAATAACATGGACAGATTAACATGGTGAAGAAAGGTGTTTCTGCGTTCTCCTCTCCCTTTTCTTCTTTGCTTGCTTTCTAGAGTTGGGAGTTTCTGTTTCACTTGTCCGTTGTTTTCTGTTTTCTAAACACCCATAAAGTGTTAGGTCCTCTGATTCTATCAGAAACATGGTCTCTATCCTTTGTATTCCCTCACTAAAATTGCTGCAAAATTTGGATGTGGGTCCATGTGCATTATAGGTTTTTTATGAGTACTAAAAGGTGGGGCTAGAGCCTGGTAGGTAAAACCAATACGAAGATTCTGCACAAACTTAACTTTTTTCCCCCGCTATCAGGTCACTTTACAACTCTACCAGAAGCTGCTTATTCTTTGTTACATCAGGTAGCCTCACATGCTTCAGTCTAGATGTACCCCCATTTCTGGTTCCTTGGAACTTTCCCCTTGGACTGCCCGCACCCCATTTTTTTACTTGCCGTACTCTGCAGTTTTCCCCTCAGGGTCTCTCGGCTCAATTGGAATGTGCGGGTTTGCTCTTTCTCACCATTCCATATCTCGCATCCCAGTGGGACCGCCCTGCTCTGACCCTACACTTCAGAATTGATCTTCAGTCAGCACTTACTGAGCCCTGTGTTGGATCAGGGGGATCCGGGGAATCAGGGCACAGGGGCCCTTCTTCCGGAGAAGGGCCTGGAGTGCCCCAGATTATTTAATCTTGAATTACCCTGGCTGTTACCTTATATAATATCAGCCACAATTTGTAGGACTTCTGGTATTTCTGAGCTGAACCTCTTTTGTCATAATCACTGTTATATCCTCCAGTAATAAAGCTTTGCTTAAACCTCAGCAACTAGAAACATTGAAATGGTGATGTCTATCAGAGTTTGTGTCACGCTAAGGAATTTTAACTCTCAGAAGTAGGGGGAGGAGAGATTAATTCAGTGATTGTGTGGAGGTTTTATTCCCAAATAAAGAAAATGGGTAGAGAAAAACAGTCTTCCTAATTTTTGTTTTTCCCAAATCTTTTTCTTCCACCCAAAGCCTGGATTACTCCCAAGGTGGAAGGGGTGATGTCTGGAAATCGTTAATCCATGGGTTTTGTTCATGGTGTATAAAATTTTCAGAAGGAATTTGCTTTTGCAATATGATTTCCTGATTGACTGTGGCAGACATAAATCCAGCAAGGACAGCTCTGTCACAGCAGCCAAGATCCCTCTTAGATTCTCAGATATATGACAGTTCTGGTGTGTGTGTGTGTGTGTGTGTGTGTGTGTGTGTGTGGAGTGGAAATGAAGATTCTTCATGTGGGTGGGTCAGGAGGAGAGATGGAGAAGGGGGGGCGTGGGCACAAGCAGAGCAGCGGGTGGAGGTGGGGCGCACCAGGCCAGCCCCCAGAACCCAGCACTAGTTCAGCCCGGAGAGAGTGAAGGAGATGCCCTTGGTGCCCCCTGCCCTGGTACTGGTTTCTGTTCTTGAAGGGCTCTTTTATGATATTCTGAAACATTTCCATCCTCCCAGTTAAGCAGAGTGCTAAGCTATCCTAAAGCTGAATTCCGGGCTAAGGGCCATTTTGCACAGATCTTTCTTCCCATCCTGCCGGCCTCCTC
Source organism: Balaenoptera musculus (assembly GCF_009873245.2). Classification (NCBI taxonomy): domain Eukaryota; kingdom Metazoa; phylum Chordata; class Mammalia; order Artiodactyla; family Balaenopteridae; genus Balaenoptera; species Balaenoptera musculus. Next base: position 1,771,617 of record NC_045794.1, on the reverse strand, counting down.
TCGCCACTGCAGGTGTATACATGTGCCTCCTTATACACACCGACTCACAGGTGTTTCAGCCTGTCACAGGTCATGTCCTGGCTGTTTCTGACTTCAGCATTAAGAGATTCAATTCCTGTGTGTAGCCTGTCTTTCTCTAGTAGCACAGATACCCGTCTCTGATGTGTACACACAGCTACAGGTACATGTCTATCTTCCCCTGCCTTCCAGGTGATAGGGAACCCCTCCCTCCCACCTGTACCCCCAAGGCCAGGTTCCTGTGAAGCCAGGTTCCTGTGAAGCGCTGTGTGATGGGAAGCCAAAGCCTGCGGACACACAGTGACTCTCTGGAGCTGCAGCCGTCGCAAGCTTTCAGCTGGAGACGCTGCGTGTCTGCAGTCTGTGCTGTGGGATGTGATGCTGGAGCTGCAGCCGTCGCAAGCTTTCAGCTGGAGATGCTGCGTGTCTGCAGTCTGTGCTGTGGGATGTGATGCTGGAGCTGCAGCCGTCACAAGCTTTCAGCTGGAGACGCTGCATGTCTGTAGTCTGTGCTGTGGGATGTGATGCTGGAGCTGCAGTCATGCTGTGACTAATGGCCAGTTGTCCGTGTCTGCTCCTCCAGCTTCTCTGTGTGTACACGCACACACACCTGCTTTTAACCCAGCCTTGAAATAACTGCCAATCACAGGGGAGTCTCCTCCAGAGACTGGCCTCCGCTTGGGAGCCCTTGTACAGATAAGCTATCAAATCTCCTAGTCACCGGATAAGCGTACTTGGCTCTTTGCTCCTCTGTCTTCCTGTGGCCCGCAAGGCGGAGCGATTGGGTGGGCTCCCTGTAATCTAGACTCACATCCTTGGTTACTTATCGAGATCCTAGCCAGGTCAGGAGGTTCCTTTTGTGCACCCGGCACAGCTCGGGTTGGCCTTCCTTCTACTCCCAGTGGCTAGAGAGAGAAGAAAATGAACTGTCCTGATAAGGTCATTACTGTGTTCCACACAGGAGGCAACAAGCGTGTTACTGATTTTCACATCCATCCCTCTGTCTTGTGAAGGTGTAATAATGCTGGGAAGTGCTTGACTGCAGCACTAGCGCAGCAGGAGCCCTTCAGGCGCCGGAGCTCAGAGGACCAGGCGGAGCAGGTGTCGTCAGCCGCAACATGCGGGTGTGTGCACGGGCACGGGAGGGTGGAGGCCACCGTTTTCGCCTGTGGCCAACTGCCTACCTGGTTTTTCCTTTGAAATTCAGCATCAGCCTTCAGTTGCCTGGCCTGTTCAAAAAGTGTGAACCTCTCTTCTCCCTCTTTTGCCTTATTTTCTTTCCCATGCCCAGACTTTTTCCCCATAATTTGTAATTCATTAGTGTATAGCCCTGGAACTGTACTGTACTGTGGGGAAGTCCTGTAAAATATATACACACATACACACACAAATATTTAACCCACTACATTGTTTACTAAAATACAGTAAATGATTTATTGTGGAAAGGCAAGCCTCAAGCCAAGAACTAAACCGAAGGTGCTTTCCCATCTCTATTGAAAGAACGGGGAAGAAGAGCTGCGGGACACGCGCCCCTGGCATCTCTGAGTCTAGTCGCGCTGATAGTCACCTCCCTGTGCCTCGTCTGCCCACCCCCCAGGGTGCACACTATGCGTCCCCTCCTGTCCCCTCCACTAGTCAGCGCGTGTTGGCTTCGGTGCCTCATGCAGCATTTTCTCCACTTACCGCCCATTGATGTGCACTGTCTTCGTCCGTACTCACTTGTCTGCCTTCTTGTTGGTGAATGACCTTATCTTCCTCTATTTTACAAGTTTCCAGATTCTGAAGCAAGTCCTCGCAATACCTCCAGCCTTAAGCTGCTCTCATGGCCGTGAGGAGGTGGGCTCAGCAGGAGGTTTCTTGCCTCACTGGCGGGCCCACACTCTGCCCTCTATTCAAGTAGGATTCCTTGTACCGAATACAATAGGGTAGGTTTTAACTGAATAAGGAGTAAATAGGTAAAATGCAGTTAGCAGCTCTGTAGTTCAGATTTCAAGATTCATTTTATTCTAAACTCTGTTTCCTATCTCCTTACAACTTGGAGTACAGAATATTTGTCTCCATATCTGGGTCAAGAAATAGGGGATGTTTTGTTTTGCTGGAGTGGTAATGCATGCTTAAAGGAAAATTGACAACAGATTTCTGAGTTGTAAAACTAAGAGGAGATGATCACATTTTATTTTGTAAGTGATTCCCACTGTTTTTTTCATGTTTCAAACCTTTTGCCGTTTTCAAAGACACATTTAACTTTAACAAACCATAAAGCTCTTTAAATCTGAAACCTTTGGAGAGAGTTTTTACTTTTAGAACCCAGCATTTCTATATGTGGTAAGATTTCTGATTAATGTTTATTGATCTCAGTCACCTAGTGTCACCACACCAAACTTGGATCTGCTCACCCACACGCAGCAAAGCCAGTCTGCTGACACCGGGTTGTGGTGAAGGAAAGTGCAGTGTTTATTGCAGGGCCAGGCAGGGAGAACGGGCAGCTCGTGCTGAAAACCCACACTCCCTGATGGCTTTCAGGGAAGGGGTTTTAAAGGCAGTGTGCGTGAGGGAGAGGGTCGCAGGATGCATGATCAGCTCTTGTGCAGTTCTCAGATTGGTTGGCAACAAGGTGAAGTTTCGAGCATCACCAGTCTTCCGGTTTTAACCAGCCTGGGGTCTACATTCTCTGATGTCAGTAGTTTTCATCTGTGGGGGTCTGCTTCCTCTAAAAACAGCTTAGGAACGGGTGTCAGGCCTTTATCCGTATCTTCCAGGGAACTGGGAGTTTGGTGGCTCTGCTGTGTGGCTGGTGTGCAGTCTGAATTGTTACCAGGTTCCTGACCCAGAGCTCTTCTTCGCTTCTACATCTTCACATTTCCTGGTCATTCACTCTGGAGTCAGCCTCCTGAGACTCAGGAGAGGGCTGAGAGGCTAAAGCAAAAGGCTTTTACTTCGAAGGACATGGACACAGGGGCTTGCACATGGTTTCAGTACCCCCTTTTCCTTGGTGCTCCTCACTCTTAGGGGAACAGGATCAGGATGAGAAACGGGATAAAGTTTCCCCTACAGAGGTTAATCACAAACTGTCAGCAGAGGAGGTCAGTTTTAGGGGGACTCGGTTTCACTAGTGGCCCTGGATGTGAACTCCTAGTGGTACTTACTCACTTGTTAAAGAACAGTGAGGCAGACTTCATTCAGGACCATCATGATGGGTTTAGGGGCCAATGCAGTGGGGTTTTGCAGTGAGGGAGAGAGAGACAGTGCCCAACTCTGAATACAACAAGGAAAAGTGGGAATTTACAGCCAAGGAGCAGGTGGGGGTCAGTGGATGGACACTTCCTAAGGAGGAAACATCAGGGATAGGGGGAGATTCTGGCTAAACCAACCTAACTGGACTCTTGCCTAAGGCAGGCAGAGTGATCAGACATGGCCCCGGGAATAGTGGGTGATGAGGGACGCCGTCAGATACAAACCAACTTAGAATTCCTGGGGGAATTGGACAATATAGAGATGAACATGAACGCCCAAAAGTCAGGGCCCAATTGAGAAGAGAGGTCAGGGGAGCCTGACCCACATTTGGTCAACGAGAAGACCTTTGTCCCCAGGATATAGGTGAGGGGAATGAGAAAGTTAATTGAGCCTAAGTGATTGCCTGGTTAGTTATTCCATTAACTAAACAAGTGGCAATAGTAGATTATCTGTAAGAGATGCTGAGGAAGGGACCCTGCTTAGTACAGAACTAATATTCTAAGTACTTAGTAAATATTTATAGCATAAGAAATGTCATTCTGGGTTTTGTATTTGTCGTGACTTTTTGTTTTGGAAGATAAATGTAAGACAGTCCCATTCTATAAAGTTTGAGGAGTCAAATAGACACACATGAAAAATGGTTATGAAGTGGGGGGTCAGGATTTGGAGCTCTGAACTTTCTTGCCTTTAGCTTTAGGTTATCTTTTTAACTTTTCATGAAACTTTAGAAATTGACTTCCCCCTAAAAGAGATTTTTTTTTCAAAGACTGTAGCCCCCTCACTAAGCACAAACTCAGGCTAAAGCTGCTGAAACTTTCCAGATTCCCATTGTTAACAATAAGGTTTGTTTTTTGATGAAGGTCATACAGGTGTATCTCATGAACCCTTCTGTAGCCTGGCTTTATATCAGTTATTATGAGGGTGTGACCTGAGAGGCATATGTTTATCCAGTGTCTCTCTCGCAGGAGAAGTATAAGATAGAGGGCTATTCTTGAAGGCACGTTTGTTTTCAGCTTGCTAGGATTACAAATGAGTAAGGACCATAACACCAAAAACATGTAGGGGGTCCACTGAGTATCCTTCTGTTTGTGCTCCAAATGGGAAGGCTAAATTAAAAGGTGGGATCTCAGAGACCACTAAGAATAAACAGGTTGTTGAATTTTATAACCTTATATGTGAAGACTAAGTCAAACTGAGCCTCAAATCAAGGTAAAGAGGTTGATTTAGCAATTTAAGGCTCTGCCTAAAGTAAACTTCAAAACTAAAGTTAAAGCAAAGAGAAATCCTGAATGTACGCATTTTAATTCTTATATACACTCAACACATTAGTTCCATTATTTCATGATTTTTTTTTAATGCAGAACAGGACCACATCTCATTCTTAATACTCCTGCCAGCAAAAGCTGGCTGGCTATGGCGTGGCACAAAGGCATTCACTGAATGTTTGTTAAGTGAATTGCATAATTTTTTTAGTGTCACTGTGTGTGATTTGATATGCAGTATATCTAGTTAATGTAGCAAAAATATCATGACAGTTTACTATATTTGTTCAAAGAACCACATTCTTGCACAAAGTAGCTGCATTTAAGTGAGAAAGTAACACAAAGGTCCAAAACTTTGTGAAGAGACCTAGTACCGTCCTTCATCTTCCTGATCCTGACGTACACTGTGACCAAGAAGGTAAAGTCAGTTCTTGAGAGAAAAGACTTTGAGGCTAGACCATTGAATTTTATTCCCTTGCTTCCTTTTTTACTTTTCAGAGTTTAGCTATCTGCTGGGGCCTCTGGACAAGAATGTCATTAAAAGAATCATGTTTCTGGGAAGTTAATATGTTAGTTGTTCCGGGACTTCTTTGGTGAACCTACACTGGGGGACAGTGGTGTAATGGTGACCCAGTGAGAAGTCAGAACTGCTACTGGCATTGACGCAGTAATCCAGGGACAGCTGAACCTGCCTCCGAGGACCTCTGCAGACAGAAAGAAGAGTAAGAGGATTTTGGAGTGACAGAGGAACCATAGTAAATATAAAAATAATTTGCCAGGAACACAGTAAACGATCAATAAATGTTAGCTTGAAAAAACAGTGGCATCTTCCAAACAATAAAATATTAGTACTGCAAGGGCAAATGCCTTAAGTCCCAAGTGATATTCAGTACAAGGTATACCTTTCCTCTCAGAATGAGCTCCCAGAATGTGCCGTAACCAACCCACCTATACTTAGGTTAAAGATCTGGTACAGAAACAGTGGAGTGGGGAGAAGGGGGCAGGCCATGGAATTGACTGGAGGGGCCTTTCACTGAACATCCCATCCTGGTCCGAGAACATGTGTTCCCATGTCTTAGATAAATGGGTTGCAGAAACGGGATGCTGTAGAATTTTCAGTTGCAATCGGTATCGAACAATAGAGGAGCAGCTGGTCTGTCTTCCAAAAGATCTCTAGCCATCTAACCTGCTCCAGTGGAAGGGAGGTTAAAATAAACACCTTCCGGAGGTCACTGTCTTCCATCACCACGTGTCATCAAATGCTGGCCTCTGAAGCCAATTTGAGGGCCTGATACATAAATAAATCCTTGCAAGAAGAAACAAAGCTTTCAGTACGTCAACCAGAAAGCTCTCATTCCCTTTTATAATTTAAATTATTTTCCTTAACAGCTCGGTAAATGTAGGATTGGGGGGATATTGACATTTTGGCATTATATTTGATAAAAGCAGAGGTTATCTTGACAAGTTCATTTTTTAACTTCTTTATGCCAAAAAAAAGATAGATAATTCTAATTCTGCATAGCTGTAGAACTAATGTGGTCTGACCGCATTACTGACAGCTTTTGATAGGACTTCTTGCCAATGTACTGAGGTTGTATGTGGACAAAAGACATAACCTCTGGATCCTGTAAGGCAGCTTCTTCCTACTTGGCAAGTGTCCCTCTTCCCTCTTGAGATTAGGCAGTGGCAGTTCTACCTTGTGGGAAATGCAGTTTCTTTTCTGAGTGGCCTGCCCAAGTTAGATGGGGAGAAGGAAGAGATAAGGACATTTCCCACGTGATTGACATGGTTAAATGTGTTCCAGAGAGACCATGGTGTTTTTTTTTTTTTTTTTTCTTGATGGATAGATTTGAGAACTCTGCTGGTTGGGCAGTTTCATACACTTTCACCGAGTAAGCTCTATAGTTTTTTTGTTTTGTTTTAAAAAAGCAACTCCTTTTGACATGAGAAGAAAGGGCATCTTGGTCATTGCATGGAATGAATTTTTATCCTTGAAAAATTTTTCAAATTCCATCATTTTTTAACTTTTCAATTGGACTTTGAAAAATTTCAGAGTGCAAAACACTACATATTTTGTAATCTGTCAGCACCTCAGCATGAAATACATTTTAAATCAGTTTGAGATTCATCTCTGATTAAGAACAGGGACCTAAAAAGTCCACTTTTTCATTCCCAGTCATACAGCAGTGAGCTAGTATCTTTCCAGATTCCATTTTACTGTGAAAAATTTGACCTCTCCACTACCACCATTTATCACATTGTCTTCTTCCTCAGTGCTCGTGCTTTTTTATGTCAGTTTTCCAACTCAAACAGTAATTACCTAAGATACCAGCTCTTTCAGCCTTGCAGCCCAGATGTGATGGCAACTATACACAGACACACACACAAAGAATGGGAGTAAGTTGCACAAATCCAGTGAAAATCCCCAAAGTGATTTTTTTAAATCAATGTGTCCGTGAAAGAAGCTAGAGGAGGCCAAGCTAAAAACATGGGAAATGAAATAGGGCTGCAGTGCTCGGAGGCATGAGGGGTGTGGTAGGAGAGCCATGACTAGACAGTTGGGATATTGATGTGCAAGGTGAACATGCATTTAAAGGAGAGTTGCCTTGAACTTGCCTTTAAGGATTCTGCTTTGGAACTCTTTCTAAATCTTCTACACTGAATGTGCATTTGTGGCCAGGAATAAAAGTCTTTTTTGAGAGATTAGTGTTGTTTGTGGAAAGCTATCCAACTTTCCCACTCTCCAAATCCTCTGCAAAACAGTCTGGTCCTTCTGTGGTTGCCAGTGTTGATACCATGGGTAACACAGGACTCGCACCACGAGCCTGCTGATTAGGGGTCCCTTACAGAGCCCAGAGCCTTCCACCCCAGCCCCTGAATGTGTAACCTTTATCCTTAGAGAATTGTGTGTGTGTGTGTTTTAAAAACAATAATAATGCTTAATTTATTCACTTTCTCTGGTTTGTCTAGACAGGCTCCAATTTCTATATTGTATTATACCACATAGGCCTAAACTCTGAACTCTGATCTCTCTAGTAAGTTAAAGATTGTTTTAGACACTAAGCCCTGGCTCTTCCCTCTCTTAACTGTTTTATGGAAATAGTATTAGAAACAGAGGAAATGTGATATATTTATAAAGCAACCATTAAAAATCATGTTTTCCAGGAATACGTAATGTGAATAGTACTCACAATATAACACTAAATGGATAAACAGGGTATTAAGCGAAACGTGAAGTATGATACTGTTAAAAGTTGATTTATGTAAGTTTATAAAAAGACTTGGAAGAAAATCAGCAAAATGTTGCAAGTGGTATTCTTGATGGAATACCTATAGGCTATTTATTATTTCTTTTATATTTTCCCCCATACTTTTCAGAGTAAAATATGCATTGATTTTGCAATAAAAAGCATAAAACTTTATTTTAGAAACTCTTAAAAGGAAATAAAGGAAAGCAGCAGGGGAGTCCGCTGAGGGGGCCAGGAAGAAATCAGCGTCACTGTTGAAAGTAATACCAGGCCTTGTTTCTGTTGACTTGAAGATTAGTGAGCTCCTTGTTCATTAGGTGGGTCAGAGGCGTCCTGTTGGTGAAAAGTGCCAGCCCAGTGACACACAGCAGGTGCAGACCCTGCCTGTGAGCCCTGGGAACGTTTGGGGCCTGCCAGCATCTGGCGGGTTGGCGGCTCCCCCAGCCGCTGTGTGTCAGGCAGATGCTGTGCCAGCGTTTCAGTGTTGGAGAGCCGGCCCAGCTCCGCCTCAGCGCCTCAGGCTCGCCAGTACCGAGTGCCTGGCCAGAGTGTCATCGGGCCCAAGAGCTGCCCAGTGAAGTCATCTGTCCTTTGATGTGCTTTCAGAGGGATCCGAGGTGATAGTTATTCATCCAGGGTAAAGGGAACGCAAAACAGAGTTAGCGCAGGACTGCTACTCACGAGAAGAGACCCAGCGTCACACTGGGCCCGGGCTCAGGCTCAGGGGTCTGGCGTTGTGTAAGGATTTATCTGTCACCCATTAAAAGGAGGACCGATGGCCTCGGCCCAGTGAACGAGGGAGCTCCAGCCAGGAGGCAGATCTAGTCATGAGTTCACTCAGCACATCTCGTGGCTGAGAAAAGCACGCACTTTCTCCAGAGGCAGAGCCTTCCTTCCATTGCAGGAGGTGAAGGGACACACGCAGCATGTGGCATCAGGCTTTCAGATGAGCACCTTTCACTAGCAGGTTTTGGGTTTTTTTTAACATCTTTATTGGAGTATAATTGCTTTACAATGGTGTGTTAGTTTCTGCTGTATAACAAAGTCAATCACTAGCAGTTTTTTGTAACCTCCTTGTAAATAGATGGGGTGAGCAATTGTGAAGTTACTGGAGTCTTTCTGTATCAGGAATGTCACCTCTGCAGAAACAAGCTCACCCTGTGCTTGATCTCCAGCCCAAAGTCAGAACTGCATCTCGCGTCGATGTACATGCAGCGGTCCCCACGCGGCCCCCAGAGCAGTGGGTGGGTGTGACATTGTACACGTGCAGGTGTATGGACCTGCTTCTCTTTACAGTCCCGAGGATTGTGGTAGTGATTACAGGAGCTCTAGTCTTGCTCCATTTCTTTGCCTTGGGAGGCATAAAAAGACTGGAACTTCTTGTTTCAGATTGACCTTGACTTTCCTCATTTTTTTTCACCTCAGATCATCCAGCCCCTCTTAGAACTTGACCAAAACAGAAGCAAACTAAAGTTGTACATTGGACACCTGACAGCCCTCTGCCATGACCGAGACCCCCTGATCCTTCAAGGACTCACTCCACCAGCTTCCTATAACTTGGACGATGACCAGGCAGCATGGGAGAATGAGCTGCAGAAGATGACCCAGGAACAGGTAAGTCTCTCACCTGAGCTCTAGCGACACCCTCACAAAATTCAGCTGCTCTTTAGGTTGATGCAATAGAAGCTGCCTTGGAGAATTCGGGGTTCAGAGTCAAGATTCTTAACAGTGGTTGGTTCTTCAGTAGATATTAGGAGCTACCATTTGAAGTGAGCCCCACTTTATTCTTCCCTCAGTGTAACTTGCCAAAGAATCAGAAAGGGCTGGTTCGGAAGGGAGAGGGTTAAGGGGAATCTGTTATTTCACAGAACTGATGGCCACTCGTGACTGTGACCACGGAAAGGAAGTCTGAGTTGGGGATATTTGGATGAGGATCCTTGACAAGTCAGCTGTCTCTAGGGAACTGTGGGTCACAACCTACTAAGTTTTTCAATAAAAGGACCATTAGATGAATGAGTTTAGGTTACCCTCCTCTGCTCCACTTTCTGTTTACTGTTGCCTGTAAAATCCATTGGTTCCCTTTTTTCCATGTCGTGGTTTTTTTAGTTCAATAGAGAAAATGAGAAGGCTAAAAGGAGACAAAAACCACGAATAAAAGAAACAAGGAGAAAACAGGATGAGGGAAGACATGGAAAGTAAAAGAAAGAAAAATTGAATAAACACTGAGAAATAAAAATAGAAAAAAAAGAAATCGAGCAGCTTTAGAACATAAATCCTAAGCTGCTTTTGTTCCCAGCTACAGAGTGGGGTTGATGGTGTCCCAGCCCCTTGTAGATGTGATTGTGCCATCAATCTGCTAAAGCTCTGCACCAGAGTGTCGAAGCTGTGCACTGTCTTCCAGCTGAATGCCTCCTATTTGTTCACCCATAACGCGTGAACGGAGGCTGTGTCGAATAGGACACCTCCTGTGGTGTGAGGTTGCAGGGAACAGTGACAGCCGCAGGTCGAGAATTGCACGCTGGGGTCAGGGCGGGACTGACTTCCGGGTGTGGACATTGCCTAAAAACAGACCCATTTAACGGCCTGTCAGTCACCCACCTGATTTGTGTGATGGAAAAGGTAAGGCTGACCTCTCAAATTTAGCATGTTGCCTTGGAAATTTTAATTTCTTTCTTTTCAAAAGAGGGAGAAATTTAAAGGACAGAATTAAATCGAATTTCTAGTAGCTCCTTTTGATATTAATAACCATGAAGTTAACATGCCACTGGAAGCCCGCTGGAAACAGAGCACACGGCCAGTTAATTTTAGAAACTCCACTTCAAAATTTTGCAGAGAGACAAGGCATCTTAAAGCATGAACAGTGATGTATCAAAGTTTAACTGGCATTAAATTATTTCTTTGTGAAACAACTTGTCTTTGAAGTGAAAAAAAGTATTTTGGCTCAGTCCTGTTTTCCAAATATGCCTGAATGGAAGTAATCAGTCTTTCTAAGGGGAAAAAAAATACCTTCAGGGTGAGGCCAAGGTAGAAAATCTCAAGCTAAGAGTTTTTCAGAAAGTTTTGAGTGAAAAACCAGGAATTCAATAGAAGGCATGCCATCCCACATATTATCATCCAAGCAGTTTGCTCACATACATGAATCACGTTAATATTGTCACGTTTCCCTTCGGCTGAGAACCTGCTTCAGTTACTGAAGTTGTTGCACGCGGCATATGAAACTGTATCTTCAGCAGCATCCCTGGAAAACCTGGGGAGCAGGTGACTAGGGTCATCTGTAAAGGGGCACAGCAACTAACCACACCTTCCGTCAGCTTCTCCAGAGCAGCTAGAGTTTGGTAGAGAAACCAACCCATTTTCTGCCACCTCTCTCCAAGTAAGATTTTAAGGGAGTAGTGCAGGCTGTTGAGAAAGATGACCTGTGATAATACAAAATGACTTGCCTATTGTGAGCAAGGTTTGACTTTAGTTTTTGAAGCCCAAGAAACGTTAGATAGAGATCACCGCTAAATATGCATGTTGGTTTATTTTGTGTGTGTGTTTTCTTTGGGGATATAGAGCCTTCTGCACCTGACATTTGTGTTACTCAACTCTGTATGTCCCATGCATTTCACTGCCACCATGCTCCCCTCGGTCACACACCCCCATGAGGACAGGACAAGAGCCTTGTCTGTCTTTTTCAACACTGTTCTCTGTACGAAGAATAATGCCTAGCACATAGTATCTGCTCAGTAAAGGTTTGTTGAAGGAATGAGAGAAAGTGAAGGAGAAAGGCAGGCAGGATACAGTCCATACTTCTTATCAAAGCACACAAGGCCTCCTTTCATTTGGCCTAATTCTTAAATGCACACCTCTTCTCACCCTATCCCTGAAGCATACAACAACTGACAGTCTTCTAAACTGTTAATTGACTCACAGTTTTCACATTTGTGTCCTTTTGCTCATAATGGTCCCTCTGCCTGCTCTGCCCTTTCCTGCCTTGTCTCCCTAGGGAATACCTAAATAGGAATCTGAGTTTTTAAACTCAGCTCAGACATCATTTCTTTTATGAGTTCTTTCCTGAAACCCCAGGCCCAATATGCCGCTCCCTCCTTAGGGCTTCTGTAGGACCTGTGACACTCGTACTTACTAGTTTTCATATCTGTCTTCCTGTTAGTCTAGGCTTTCTGTCAGCTGAGGACATGAACCATATCATTTTCATCTTAAAATTCGCACCACGTCAGGTACTTGGTACTTGCTTACTAACTCAGATGAGTGAGTGAATTCTAGTGAGTTCTGCATAGTTTATTACTTTGCATTTCATAGTTATGATTCTTATTCCCTAACTAGTTGAGTTTCTTCACTGCCAGAACCATGTCTTATATTTCTAAAGTGCCTGGCACAGTACTGTACATGTAAAGAATGCTTAGTATATACCTTGCTGATTGTTTATTTGGTGACCCAAGACAGTTTCCTCAGTGCCATTCAGTAGCTTTGGATAATCTGGCTATTGATGTCAGGAGAGCCACTCAGACTCCATCCTGAGTTATGACCCTATTATCTGCAACTGGCTGGCCTACAGAAATATTACTTTACATCTAAAGATTTCCCAGAATTGTTTTGTTTCATTTGCCCTCTTAGAGGCTGGCTATCTTACCAACTAAATTTATGGGTTTGTTTATTTTTCTTACCTTATCGGTTTTTGCTTTATGTATCTTGAAGCTCTGTTATTGAGTGCATACACGTTAAGGACTGTTATATCTTCTTGATGACTTGACTCTTTCATCATGATGTAATATCTCTTTTCAAAGCTGGTAATACTCCATGCTCTGAAGTCTGTTTTGTCTAACATTAATGTAACCATTCCAGCTTTCTTTAGAATTGTGAGTGCACGATAAACCTTTTTTCATATATTTGCCTTTAAGCTGTCGATGTCTTTATATCTACAGTGAGTTTCTTGTTGACAACATATATTCACCAGCCTAGAGGACACAGGTCTAGGGGGCAAGGCTGTCTCTTCCTCCTTGATTTCAATAGGTCAGGCTGCCACCCAGGGCCAGAGGGCTGGAGCTGCCACCCTAGTGGGCCTGGAGGACAGCATCCAGCCAAAGAGCCTTATTCTCAAGCCTTAAAATCTGATGAGGGACTTCCCTGGTGGTCCAGTGGTAAAGAATACGCCTTCCAATGAAGGGGACGTGGGTTCGATCCCTGGTCGGGGAGCTAAGATCCCACATGCTGCAGGGCAACTAAGCCCGCGCGCCACAACTACTGAGCTCGCGCGCCTCAATGAGAGAGCCCACGTGCCGCAAACTACAGAGCCCACGCTCTCTGGAGCCCACGCGCCACAACTAGAGAAGAGAAAACCTGCACGCCACAAGTAGAGAGAAGCCTGCGAGCCACAACGAGCGCTGCAGCGAAAGATCCCGCCTGCCACAACGAAGACCCGACGCAGCCAAATCAATAAATAAATATTTTTAGGACTTCCCTGGTGGCGCAGTGGTTGAGAATCTGCCTGCCAATGCAGGGGACACGGGTTCGAGCCCTGGTCTGGGAGGATCCCACATGCCGCGGAGCGACTAGGCCCGTGAGCCACAATTACTGAGCCTGCGCGTCTGGAGCCTGTGCTCCACAACAAGAGAGGCTGCGATAGTGAGAGGCCCGCGCACCGCGATGAAGAGTGGCCCCCACTTGCCGCGACTAGAGAAAGCCCTCGCACAGAAACGAAGACCCAACACAGCCATAAATAAATACATAAATAAAAACTAAAAAACAGGAGCTGTTGTTTAAAAAAATAATAATAATAAAAATAAATAAATATTTTTTTAAAAATCTAATGGAATTTGACCTGCTAGATTTTGGACTTGTTTGGGACCCATGATCCCTTTCTCTTCTTTCCAGGGTCTCCCTTTTGGAATGGGAATGTCTAGCCTATGCCTGTCCCACCATTGTATTTTAGAGCAGATAACTTGTCTGGTTTCAGCAGGTCCACATTTAAATTTTGCCTCAGGATGAATCGTGTTTTTTAAGTCTCACCCACACTTGATTTAGATGATATTTACATGAGATTTGAGATTTAAAGTTGATGCTGCAGTGGGTTAAGACTTTTGGGCTGTTGGGATGGGGGTGAATGTGTTTTGTGTGTGGGAAGAACATGAGTTTGGGGGGTACAGAAGGCAGGGTGTTATGGGCTGAATTGTGTCCCCTGCAAAATTTATATATTGAATCCCTGACTCCAAGAATGTGGCTATATTTGGAGATAGAACCTTTAAAGGTAATTAAGTTAAGAAGAGGCTGATAGGTGGGCCTTAATCCAATCTGATTGGTGTCCCTGTAAAAAGAGGAGATTGGGACATACAGAGACACCAGGGCTGTGTGCTCACAGAGAAAAAAAAAAACGTGAGGACACAGCAAGAACACAACCGTCTGTAAGATAAGGAGAGGCCTTATTAAAAAACCAACCCTGCCAACACCTTGCTCTTGGACATCTAGCCTCCAGAACCGTGAGAAATAAATTTCTGTTGTTAAGCCACCCAGTCTGTGGTATTTTCTTTTGGCAGCCCCTGCAAGCTAATACCTTGTTTTTGAAAGATATTCTTCTCTGGGTATAGAATTCTAGGTTGACTTCCTGTTTTTTTAATATTTTAAAGATGCTGTTCCATTTTCTTCTGGCTTCCATAGTTTCTATTGAAAAGTCAGCTGTATTTATGTGTGCTCCCCCCACCCTCTCATGTTTCTTTTTTCTCTGACTGCTTTCAAGATTTTTTTTTTAACTTTTGTTTTCAACCATTTGAAAATAATGTGCCTATTTGTATTTTACGTTATATTTCCTGTCTGGGCTAAAATCCTTTTTGAGATCTCTGTGTCCCTTGGGCTTATGTTTTGTTGTCTTTCATTAATTTTGGAAGATTCTTGGCCCTTATCTCTTCAGATATGTCTTTCGTCCCTTTCTCTCTTCCCTTTCTATATCTACAATTATGTATTTGTTAGACCATCTGATATCATTCCACATCTCTTCGATGTCTGGGGGCTTTTGTTTGTTTCTTTGGGGGATTTTTTTCATGTTATGTTTGGAGAGTCCTACTATCTGTTTGGTCATAATTTCTATCGATATATCTTTAAGTTCATTTGCTTTTTTTGTGTCATTATTTTTTATTAAGTGGTAAATATTATATGTAAAAGAAGAGTAGAAACTGAGATTAATAACATTTATGTCTGGAAATAGGCAATTCCTCTTCTTCTGTCAGACCATTAGCATTTGGGAACTGAGTCAAGTAAGTCAGTAACTGAGCTGGGTTTGAGTTACCTTCATCACTCCACAGGCTTTAAATTTTCCAGTGGTGAATTGTACATTTAATGCAAATTCTTGAGTGCTGATTTTTCCTGGATTTCAGTAGTTCCCTCATGCCTACACCACAGGGCTCCCCCTTCACACTCTTGTCCTCTCCCAGTGCAGGCTGCTCTTACCTGTTAATGCTAAATATAGTTAAAGTCTTCTTTGTACCCAGTAGCATTTTTCTTTTTTCATCTGCAGTGGCAGCCACTGTCCTAAACTGGTTTGCATTTTTACAGTCCACGTTTTTACCTTTTTAATATACATATTTGTTTACACGAACAATGTGCAGTATTGTTCAGTGTGATATAAATTTGAAATAAATGACATCATACTGCTCAGGCTGTCTTTCTGTTCATTAGTGTTTACTGAACCTGAGCCTTCTGGTCACTTGCTATTGGAAGAAAAGATGTTGCTGAAATTTTTCAGATAAATGTAAGTCTTATACCATTTTAAGTATGGCTCTGGAGCCCTAGAGAAACTTTCTTTGAAAAAGTAGATTGAGGTCGTGTCAAAGTAGAATGCTGTAGTGGTACAAAGTGGCTAGAATGAAGGAAAAGGTTTTATTAGGTTCAGTTTTAGATTTAAACATCTTCTCTGTTGATCCTAGGACAGCCCCATATTTGACCACTGTCTGTTATCTTCCAGAACCACAACTCATAATTGAAATTCCAGGTCCACGTTTCCCACACCAAACACCTTCTACAGAAGGTGTCTTCTTTTCTTTGCCAGGCCCTCTTGCCAGCTCCTGGGCAGGAAACCTTGTTAGTGTTTCCATAAATCTGGCACTGACACTGGCCTGTATATTTGGTGGGACCAAAGATTCTGGTGTGTTTGGCAGGCTGGGATCAAGGATTCGGCCCACATGGCCAGCATTTTTGGCAGGGCCAGGGTTGAGGATTCAGCTGGCATGGTGGCATTTGGAGGCAAGGACCAAGATGATGGTGCAGATGGTTGGGAGACTGGCCACATACAAGGAGACTGAACAAATGAGTAAGTAAATTGAAGCTCATGGGAGCAGGCTTGTTACTCCAGGAGGAGGAAGTAACAAATACAGAAGGGTGAAGGCAGGTCCAGTGGTGTTCAGTTGCTGTTGGAGGTGGTCCATATGGACTCAGGGTTTTTGACAGATAATAGATTTAGCTTTCTCTGTGTGTACATTTGTGTGCTCATCTACATGTATACATGTGTGTATTTCCTAGTTTTATCTGCTGAAGCACCTAGAAGCAGTGACACACCAGTAACAAGGAGCTCACCTAGCTCCCAGCTCTTGGTTTATAGATGCCTTTTTTCACCAAAAGGAACCAGGGCTCCTTGGAGACATGGCTCAGCCTAGGACTCTGTGTGGCAGAGTACAACATAAATCCAGAGCATCTTACACCAGAAAGTAACGGAGTGTTCCAAGAGTGGTGGGGGTATGTCAGAAGGACATGGGGGGGACTTTCCTGGTGACGCAGTGGTTAAGAATCCACCTGCCAATGCAGGGGACATGGGTTCGAGTGCTGGTCCAGGAAGATCCCACATGCCACGGAGCAACTAAGTCCGTGCACCACAACTAGTGAGCCTGCGTGCCACAACTACTGAAGCCCACGTGCCTAGAGCCCGTGCTCCACAACAAGAGAAGCCACCGCAATGAGAAGCTCCCGCACCGCAACAAAGATTAACCCCCGCTCACCGCAATTAGAGAAAGCCCGCGCACAGCAACAGAGACCCAACACAGCCAAATAAATAAATAAATAAATTTATTTTTAAAAAAAGAAGAAGGACATGGGGGGCTCCCAATAGCAAAATCTTCAGGAATTTGAGCAGCAAAATTAATAACAGTAACAGATTACAGCCCACTGAGTAGAACAGGAATCTATGAGTCTATACTAGTGTAGAGAAATCAGTAAGCAAATACATGGTGGGGCAGGGGCCGTGCCCTGTAGTAGAATGCCAGCTAACACATGGAGGAAGAGTGGTGGAGTTAGAGAATCACCACTTGGCAACCATCAG